>NW_017672933.1:35621-106399 GCF_001879085.1 Nicotiana attenuata
CTTATTCTTTCTTAATATGTGTTTTATTGTAGTGATTGTGGTATATATTGTTCTGCATTTGCGGAGTATTTCATTGAAGGCAAGGAGTTACCAGATGACAAGAACATGTTTGATCCTACACGTCTTCGATTAAGATATGCAGCATTACTATACATTTATGGTAAAAAGAAGCAGTTGGAATCTCTTGTTAGTGGAAGACTAGATAAACCTTCTGTTTCACAAAGGCGAAAGATTAAGAACAAGGCCAAGAGGTCTCGAGAGTCGGGCCTTTATTCTAGTGCCCGTGCCCCAGCTGCAGGTCGTCATGGTAGGGGTCACATGGGTCGCCCCGTTCATTCAGCCCTTCCAGCCGCCAGTGGTATTCCAGCGCCACCTAGGCCTCAGGAGCCTTATTATGCACCTTCAGTATCGAGTGCGCCTCCTGCACGGGGTGTTTCCAGTGGTCAGTCCAGCAGACCTGGCCCGAGACAGTCACAGCCGCCACGTCCTCCCAGAGCTTGTTTTGAGTGTGGTGACACACGCCACATGTGAGGGATTGCCCCAGACTTAGGAGGGGCGCACCTCCACAGACTTCTCAGCCACAGTATGCCCCACAGAGTTCTCAGGCTATGGTTCCAGCCCCAGCTAGCTAGAGGTGGAGGTCGGGGTGGTAGAGGTCGCCCTCGAGGGGGAGGCCAGGCCAGATATTATGCTCTTCTAGCCCGTACTGAGGCTGTCGCCTCTGATTCTGTCATCACAGGTACTATCTTGGTCTGTCACAGAGATGCATCGATTTTATTCGATCCAGGCTCCACTTATTCTTATGTGTCTTCTTATTTTGCTCCGCATTTGGGTGTATCTCGGGATTCTTTGAGTTCCCTAGTTTATGTTTCTACTCCTGTGGGAGATTCTCTTGTTGTGGACCGCGTTTATCGGTAATTTTTGGTTGTTCTTGGTGGTTTTGAGACCAGAGCCAATTTATTATAACTCAGCATGGTTCATTTTGATATTATCTTGGGCATGGACTTGTTGTCGCCCCATTATGCTATTCTTGATTGTCACACCAAAACCGTGACACTGGCCATTCCAGGTATACTGCGTATTGAGTGGAAGGGTGTTTTAGGTCACACTCCCAGTAGAGTTATTTCTTTCCATATAGCTCAGCGTATGGTTGAGAAAGGTTGTGATGCGTATCTAGCATATGTGAGAGATGCCCAGTATGGATACTCTTTCCGTTGATTCAGTCCCAGTGGTATGTGATTTCCCTGATGTGTTCTAGCTGATCTTCCGGGCATGCCGCCCGATAGAGACATTGATTTTGGCATTGATCTGTTGCTGGGCACTCAGCCCATTTCTATCCCTCCGTACCGTATGGCTCCTCCTAAGTTGAAGGAGTTGAAGGAGCAGTTGCAGGAATTACTTGATAAGTGTTTCATTCAGCCCAATGTATCGCCTTGGGGTGCTCCTGTATTATTCGTGAAGAAGAAGGATGGTTCTATGCGCATGTGTATTGATTATCGCCAGTAGAATAAGGTGACAGTGAAGAACTGCTATCCTTTGCCTCGTATTGATGACCTGTTTGACCAGTTACAGTGTGCTTCTGTGTTTTCTAAGATTGACTTGCATTTAGGCTATCATCAGTTGAAGATTTGGGAGCCAGATATCCCGAAGACTGCCTTCAGGACCCGGTATGGTCATTACGAGTTCCTTGTTATGTTATTTGGGCTGACTAATGCCCCAGGAGCCTTCATGCATCTGATGCACAGTGTTTTCCGTCTGTATCTTGACTCATTCGTGATTGTTTTTATTGATGACAATCTGGTATATTCCCGGAGTTGGGAAGATCATGAGCAGCACAGGAGGACAGTGCTCCAGACCTTGAGAGAGAAGAAGCTGTATGCTAAGTTCTCAAAATGTGAGTTTTGGTTGGATTCCGTGGCGTTCTTGGGTCATGTGGTCTCGAGAGAGGGTATTTAGGTGGATCCGAAGAAAGTGGAGGCCGTGCAGAGTTGGCCCAAACCATCCTCAGCTATAGAGATCCGTAGTTTTCTTGGCTTGGCGGGTTCTTACCGTCGATTTGTTCAGGGGTTTTCATCTATTGCAGCACATATGACCAGACTGACCCAGAAGGGTGCTCCATTCCAGTGGACGGAAAAGTGCGAGGAGAGCTTTCAAAATCTCAAGACAGCCTTGACTACAGCCCCAGTTTCGATATTTCCTACCGGTTCGGGGTCTTATACTATCTATTGTGATGCCTCGAGAGTTGGCCTTGGAGCAGTATTGATGCAGGACGATAGGGCGATTGCCTACGCGTCCAGACAGTTGAAGATACATGAGAAGAACTATCCTGTCTATGATCTTGAGTTAGCTGCCATTGTTCATGCCTTGAAGATCTGGCGTCATTACTTGTACGGTGTGCCTTGTGAGATATATACTAATCACCGGAGTTTGCAGCATCTGTTCAAGCAGAAGGACCTTAATTTGTGTCAGAGGAGATGGCTAGAGCTGTTAAAGGATTATGATATCAGTATCTTGTATCACCCTGGCAAGGCCAATATGGTGGTCGATGCTTTGAGCCGCCGGGCAGAGAGTTTGGGGAGTTTGGCTTATTTACCAGCAGCAGAGAGGCCTATGTCGATGGATGTTCAGGCCTTAGCCAGCCAGTTTGTGAGATTGGATCTTTCGGAGCCCAGTCGGGTTCTCTCTTGTGTGGTCTCTCCGTCTTCCTTGTTTGATCGTATCGGGGAGCGTCAGTTTGATGACCCTCATTTGCTTGTCCTCAAGGGCAAGGTGTTGTATGGCGATGCTCGAGATGTGACTATTGGTGATGACGGAGTATTGAGGATGCAAGGTCAAGTTTGTGTACCCAATGTTGATGGGCTTCGGGAGTTGATTCTACAGGAGGCCCACAGTTTGCTGTATTCCATTCATCCGGGTGCCGCGAAGATGTATCAGGACTTGAGGCAGCACTTCTGGTGGAGGCGGATGAAGAAGGATATAGTTGGTTTTGTAGCTCGGTGCCTTAATTGTCAGCAGGTGAAGTATGAGCACCAGAGACCGAGTGGATTGCTTCAGCAGATAGAAATTCCGGAGTGGAAGTGGGAGCGGATCACTATGGCCTTCGTATCTGGGCTCCCACGGACTTTGAAGATGTTCGATGCCATTTGGGTTATTGTGGATCGGCTGACCAAGTCCGTGCATTTCATCCCTGTGTGTACTACCTATTCCTCGGAGCGGTTGGCGGAGATTTATATCCGGGAGATTGTCCGTCTGCATGGTCAGTTTCCATCATTTCAGACAGAGGTACTCAGTTTACATCGCGATTCTGGAGAGCCATACAGCAGGAGTTGGGTACTCGGGTGGAGTTGAGCACAGCATTTCACCTTCAGACAGACGGACAGTCCGAGCGCACTATTCAGATTCTTGAGGATATGCTTCATGCGTGTGTGATTGAGTTTGGAGGTTTTTGGGATCAGTACTTGCTATTGGCGGAGTTTACCTACAACAACAGCTATCAGTCCAGCATTCAGATGGCACCGTACGAGGCCTTATATGGTAGGCGATGTAGATCTCCGGTGGGTTGGTTCGAGCCAGGTGAGGCTAGATTATTTGGCACAGACTTGGTTCAGGATGCTTTGGAGAGAGTCAAGGTGATTCAGGATAGACTCCGTACAGCCCAGTCCAGACAGAAGAGTTACGCGGACCGGAAGGTTCGTGATGCTTCCTACATGGTTGGAGAGCGGGTTCTGCTTCTGGGTTCGCCTATGAAGGGCGTCATGATATTTGGGAAGAGGTGAAAATTGAGTCCAAGGTTTATTGGCCCTTTTGAGATATTGAAGCGTGTTGGGGAGGTTTCTTACGAGCTTGCCTTACCTCCCAGCTTGGCAGGAGTTCATCTGGTATTTCATGTTTCGATGCTCCGGAGGTATCACGGTGATCTGTCGCACGTGATGGATTTCAGCTCAATCCAGTTGGAAAAGGATCTATCTTATGTTGAGGAGCCAGTGGCAATATTGGACAGGCAGGTTAGGAAGCTGAGGTCAAAGAAAATTGCATCAGTGAAGGTTCAGTAGCGGGTCAGCCGGTCGAGGAGGCGACCTAGGAGACCGAGCAGGATATACGCAGCCAGTACCCTTATCTTTTCACTACTTCAAGTATGTCTTTGTACTCGTTCGAGGACGAACGAATGTTTAAGTGTGGGAGGATGTAACGACCCGGCCGGTCGTTTTTAGAATTTGCGGCCTCGATTCCCTATTAACTGCTTTCCCCAAGTTTATTTTTGCAATTTTGATTTGCCGAGATGTTCGATTTTGTGTTTCAGAGAGTTTTGGGACACGTAGTCCCCAAAAGAGAGCTTAAGTCTTGGAAATTTAACCATAGTCTGAACAGTGTGAAGACGACCTCGGAATGGAAATCCGATGGTTCTGTTAGCTCCGCTGAGTGATTTCGGGATTAGGGGCGTGGTCGGATTGTGTTTTGGAGGTCCGTAGCTAATTTAGGCTTGAAATGCCGAAAGATGGATTTTTGAAGTTTCCGGTTCGATAGTGAGATTTTGACATAGGGGTCGGAATGGAATTCCGAGAGTTGCAGTAGTTCCGTTGTGTCATTTGATGTGTATGCAAAATTTCATGTCGTTCAGACAGGGTTTGGTTGGGTTTTTTATCAAAAATGGAATTTGCAAGTTTTTGGAATTCTTAGGCTTGAATCCAATGTAATTTTGGTGTTTTGATGTTGTTTTGGGAGTTCTGAGGGTTGGAACAAGTTTGAATAGGGTTTTAGGATATGCTGGTATGTTTGGTTGAGGTCCCGGGGGCCTCGGGTGAGTTTCGGGTGGTCAATCGGATCATGAAGTTTGGAGTTACAGAAATCTGCCGCTCAGTGTTGCAGACTTTTGACCTTCGCGTTCGCGAGAAGGGAGCCGCGATCGCGAAGGGTTAGCTGGAGAAGGCTGAGATTTTGGCCTTCGCATTCGCAAGGGAGTCTCCGCGTTCTCGGAGAGCTGGATGTCTGTGCATTGCGTTCGCGGGAAGGGGAGCGCGTTCGCGTAGAGGAAATTGGTCAGCTGGGTTCGAGGTCGAGTTGTTCATTGCGTTCACAAGAGGGGTAGTGCGTTCGCGAAGAGTTAGTCTGTGGAACCATCGCGTTCGCGATCGGCATGTCGCGTTCACGTAAGAGGATTTTTGGTCAAAGTCATTTTGTGCTTCGCGAACGCGAGGCTTTGACCGCGTTCGCGAAGAAGGATTTAAATGCCTGGGCAGAATGTTTTACAAGGTCTATTTCGCGAATTTTAGCCTAGGTTCCTTCATTATTAGGTGATTTTGAAGCTTTTTGAAGAGGGTTGAAGAGGGATTCAAGGGGAATCACTTGGAGATAACGTTTTTGACTTCATAACTCGTTTTTATTTGATTAAAGACCTGATTAATGGTGGAAAACTTGAAAAAAATGGGTAAGTAGGTCTTGAGTTTAAGAGACCTAAAAAGGGGTATTTGAGGGGTCAATTGAACTCCGATTTCAGTGTTCTTATTATGCATAGACTCGTGAGAGTATGAGATTCTGAAAACATAAATTTTACCTGATTCCGAGACGTGGGACTGAGGGGCGTTTTGGTCATTTGTCCTAATTTTGCGTATTAGCATAGAATTTAATTATAGAATCAGTTACTTGAATTGTTATTTACATTATGAAATTTAATTGAATAGATTTGGGCCATTTGGAGTCGAATACTCGTGGCAAGAACGTGGTTTCGGGTTGATAATTGAGCCGGTTCGAGGTAAGTGGCTTGTCTAACCTTGTGTGGTGGACCTTTCCCCTTAGGATTGATATTCCGATGATTGAAAAGCCTTGTACATGAGGTGACGAGCGTGTACTTGTGCTAATTGTTGGAAATTCGGTTTTCATTTCATTAAAAATAGCCTTGAATTGTGTTCTTCTTTTCTTGCTTACACTACTTGGAAATTTAGCCTGCTGCTAGTCTAGAGAAGCATGTCTACTTGACTAAATTGTTCTATTTGACTTAACTGCCTTATTAGTATTACGTGAAGCATGCTAGGTTAGAATTATCTGCCTGACTTTGGTATGAAATGGATTGAATTGAATTCTTGTTGCTGCTGTGTATTTATTTTGGGACTACGGGACGGTATCTCGGGAGCTTCCCAGTATGTTTATTTTGGGACTACGGGACGGTATCCCGGGAGCTCCCCCGTATGTTTACTTTGGGACTACAGAATTGCATTTCGGGAGATCCCCCTGCACTTTTACATTGGAACTACGGGATTGCACCCGGTAGATTCCCCAGTACTGAGTATTTATATTTGGGACTACGGATGTGGTATTCCGGTAGATCCCCGCGCATTTACGAGTTGGACTACGGGACTGCACCCGGGAGATCCACTGGATATGATATTTATATTTGGGGACTACAGGACGGTATCCTGAGAGATCCCCGGTTGTTATCTCGAAGCTGAGCTGTATTCTCTTTCTGTGTTTTACTTGCCTTTGTAATAGTTGTTGTTGTCCTTCATATCCTGTGTTACTTATTTACACTGTTCATTTCATACTGTTAAACCTTATATCTTATTTAACCTCAGTAGGGCCCTAACCTTCCTTGTCACTATCCAGCCGAGATTAGGCTTGGCACTACTGAGTACCGCTGTGGTGTACTCATGCCCTTCCTGCGCATGTTTTTCGTGTGCAGATCCAGGTACTTCGACTCAGTCCTACCACCCCTGAGGCGAGGCGATTGCTATAGCGACTTCGAGGTATATCTTCTGCGTCCGCAGACCGAGGAGTCTCTTTCTATTCTTACTGTTTAGTATTAGCCCTTCTGTATTTTCAGTTCGTGTTAGACATTCTAGAGTTAGAGCTATGTAGTACTTCTTAGCTTGTGATTCATGGGTTTCCGGGTCTTGGATTTATGTGTTGGTTTTGAGAATTTAATATGGTGTATGCCGAGCGGCTCATTTAAACGTTGTTTATTCCTTTATTTCTGTTTTAAATTGTTTTACTTCCGCAAATTTTGGTTTTCTTCCGCAATATAGGCTTATCTAGTCGTTGAGACTAGGTGCCGTCACGATGGTTCACGGAGGGCGAACCGGGGTCGTGACAAACACATATTTGACATTTCGATTTATTACACTCGAATTTAGGCAATACTTCTAAATTAATTAACTTTCGCAATATTTTATAATTAACATGTCCTAAACGAATATGCCATAAATCATTTGACTCCAATAAGTAAGAAGAAGCTGAAATTTTTTTCCACACTGTCAACAACCATTACATTGAGTTTGAAAAGGCCCTCCGTGAGGTAGCCTTTTCCAACATGCATTTCGTTCTTTCTTACAACAACTTTATCAGAAACAAATACACATTTGAATCCATTCTTTACAAGTAAAGAAGTAGAAACTAATTCTTCCTAATAGTAGGAACATGAAGAACGTTGTTGAGTGTTAACACCTTGCCGGAAGTCATCTTCAGGAATATCTTCCCATAACCTTCAATCTTGGCTGTTGCATTGTTTCCCATGGAAATTTCTTCTTTGAGACCAGCAGTAGAGTAAGTCGCAAATACTTCTTTGACAGCACAAACATGTCGAGTGGCTCCAGAGTCAATCCACCACTCCTTCGGATTTCCAACTAGGTTGCATTCCGAAAGCATTGCACAGAGATCATCATTATCATCATTCTTCTCCAGTATGTTGGCTTGTCCCTTCTTATTATCCTTTTTCGGGAGACGACAATCAGGGCTTTTGTGACCAACTTTTCCACAATTGTAGCAGCTGCCCTTGAATTTCTTTTTGTTCTGCTCCTTAGTTTGTCCAGAAGACCTCTTCCTCTTCTTACTTTTTGGAGCAGTCTCCTCAACGATATTAGCTCTCATGATCGTTGAGTTTCCACGAGAATTCTTCTCGGCTGTTTTTTTGTCTTCCTCGATCTTTAGACGTATCACAAGATCTTCCAACTTCATTTCTTTGCGCTTGTGCTTAAGATAGTTCTTGAAATCTCTCCACGAAGGAGGCAATTTTTCAATCATAGAAGCCACTTGAAATGCTTCATTCACGACCATACCTTCAGCAATAAGGTCGTGAAAAATAAGGTGAAGCTCCTGAACTTGGGTTCCCACAGTTTTGCTGTCTATCAATTTATAGTCTAGAAACTTGGCAACCACGAACTTCTTCAAGCATGCATCTTCTGTCTTATACTTCTTCTCAAGTGCGTCCCATAATTCTTTCGAAGTATTGATTGCACTGTACACATTGTACAAGTCATCCTCTAAAGCACTTAAGATATAGCCTTTGCAAAGAAAATCTGCCTGCTTCCACGCCACAACAACCATGAACTTTTCATTGTCCGGCATGTCTGCAGCAGGCACTGGAGGCTCTTCACTAGTGAATTTCTGCATACCAAGTGTGGTAAGCCAGAAGAACACCCTTTGCTACCATTCTTTGAAGTTGGCTCCAGAAAATTTCCCCGGTTTCTCGGCTAGAGGAACAACAGTGCGGCTTGACGAGGCTATCGTCGTTGCACCAACAGTCGCAGAAGGATTTCCGTTATCAATTGCCATTTCTCATTGTCAACAACAGAAGAGTTCAATTAATGGAAAAACCAGAACAGTTAATAATATTGTAATCAATAAACAGTACGTAATAAAAAACAACCGAAGTTTTTATATACTGTTTTACAGAAAAATGATGAAGTTTTTATGTTCTTCAAATCGTTTTCTGAATTTCAATACTCTGAAGAAGTTTTTATATCTTCAAATTAGAAGAGTAAAATTCAGACAGAATACAGAATATAATAAAATAATTTCCTTAAGATTGTTATATATTTGTATTGCTGTAAATAAATAAAAATAATAATCTTTCTGAAAACAGAAACAGAAAGTTAGTAGAATAAATTCTGAAAAATAGTATTTGAACGTCAAAATAAATTTCGAAAACGGTATAGGAATAAATCGAGCCCATTGAATACACAGTGTGTCCTTAAGGAAATTATTCCCCTCAAGTACCCGAGGTTCTGGAATATATCCTCCCAGGGTAGAACGATTTAACTCACCGGAGTATTGGTACCAAAAGCACCGATGAACAGCGAAACCACACGTAGGCTGTAAAACACACTGGAATTTTTGTGCAGAAGAAGAAGAAGATTATCAGAAAATTTCGTAAGTAAATATTCTGGGATTTGAAGGAATATTTATAGCCAATTTGGTACTGTTTCTGAAAAGGTTTGCAACCTTTCAGAACAGCCATGGCTGTTGGAATAGGTTTGACACTGTTTCAGAACAGCCACAGCTGTTGGAAATATTGCGGGAAAATTAAAACAGATTTAAAATAATCTGGGAAAGAAAACGGGCCGAACCGAACCGGGTCGCGGGTCATGGATTATTCCAGTTTGAATTTTCGTTAATTAATTAATTAAATATTTGAAAAGAATTTTGTCCAAAAAGATTAATCAATCAATCTTTGACCGAAGCCGAAGCCGAAGCCGAAGCCGAGCCGAGCCGAGCCAAGCGAGCGACGACAACGACGACGCGAGACTTGCCTTCTTCTTAACTCTTTAAGAGCTAAAAGATGAGCTTCTCTATATATACACAAAGATTTTCTTTCCTTCTACCAATGAGGGACAAAGTGCATTCATTCAAAATTTCACTTCCCTCCATTTCCTTTCCCACCATTTTCCATTCACACCTCTTTTGTTATTAATAAATAATAACAAAACCCAACAATCCCCCACATGAATGGGGAATGACTATAAGCTTAAAGGAATGCACGGACGTGTGTGTGTTTTACATGCAAGAATTAATTGCATCTAGATAAGTAGGTTTCCCTTTGAACTTTCTGTAGTGAACTTATATCGGATATACTCAGTCAATCGGTATATTTGATATCTTTGAACCTGTCACGACCCGGATTTCCCACCCTCGAGAGTCGTGATGGCGCCTACTAATAGGAGCAGGGCAAGCCAATTAATTTAACACTTCTCTCAACATCAATAACAGTACAAAGAAGAACGAGGCAATTAATATAAAAACGGAAGTCTCGAAACATAAATGACTGAAACCAAGTGCGGAAATTCAAATACACCTCTACCCAGATCTGGTGTCACTAACTCACGAACTTCTACCGAATGCTGAAAACAAAGTCTGAATAAGAATACAGTAATGTCTGATCCGATACAAGGGAAATCAAACGAAAAACAGAGATAAGAGAGACTCCGGGCCATGCGGATGCCAGCAAGCTACCTCGGAAATCTCCGGACTGAAGTAAGCTCCCAACGCTCCTACTGCTGACTAAAGGCTCCTGCTCCGGTACTATGATCTGTGCAAAAAGCACAGAAGTGTAGCATCAGCACAACCGACCCCATGTGCTGGTAAGTGCCTGGCCTAACCCCGGCGAAGTAGTGACGAGGCTAGATAGGACCTACCAAAAACAACCTGTGCAGAGATATATATATACAAAGGCAACAGAAATAACAACAGAGAATATCAACTAAAAAGGGGAAGGGGGCATGCTCGGGGAAAAATACAGCGAATACAGATCAGCGGATATAACGACGAAACTACCTCAATACCATAGCTCATATACAAGTGGTCGGCGCGCCACACGATCCCATCTCTTAATTCATAAGTGAACGGTGTGCCACACGATCCCATTTCATAATATACAAGTGGACGGCGTGCCACACGATCCCATTTCATAATATATAAGTGGACGTCGTGCCACACGATCCCATTTCATAATATATATATAAGTGGACGGTGTGCCACACGATCCCATTTCATAATATATAAGTGGACGGCGTGCCACACGATCCCATATCATCGTTCAAAATGTCGGGCTTTGTAAAGGAGGCCCCATTAGGGAAATTCGACAACATAACACTTTAACCCGGCAAGGGTACAGCTAACAGCCCAAATATCACGGCAAGGGAGAGTACATAATAATAATCTACACGTCCCGGCAAGGGAATAATCACAACACATCCTATTATAAATCACTTCTTTCTCAACTATCACATTCTTGTTCGAGCCAATGCTCCAAAATATATACCAATCACAATTCTTCCTCAACCGTTCACATTATATGAAATTTACCAATTAAACAAGAAGGTTGTGTCACATCATTCGAATTAAAAGCAATTAAGACTCACGGTCATGCTAGACTCCGGTGCATAGACAACCGTCACCATGCCTATACACCGTACTCCACATTTAGCAAGTAGCAAATAACATCCTAATCCTATTCCCTCAAGCCAAAGTTAGAACAAACACTTACCTCGGTCCAAGAATAGCAATCAACTCTCTAATACCGCCTTTCCTCTACAATCCAACTCCGAAACAATGATATCTAGGCATAATTAGTTCAATAATATCAATAAGGGCTCAAAAACATAATCCCATAGCCTAGAAATGAAATTCCTATCATTCTTCCAAAAATACCAAAATTCGACACCGGTCCCACATGGTCCAAACACGAGTCTCGTACCAAAACCCAATCACCCATAACCCCACGAGTTCAAATATATAATTTGTTTCAAGATTCGACCCCAAATTAAGGTTGAATCACCCAAAATCCCCAAAGCCCTAACTCTACCCAAAACCCCCATTTTCTACCTATTTTCACATGTTTAGGCCTAATAATTCGAATAATATTAATGGAAGTTGAAGAAAACGAGTTGAGCAACACTTACCCAAGAAAGTTTGATGAAGAATCGCTCCAAAAATCGCCCAAGAGCTGTTGGAGAAGAGAGAGTTTGAGAAATAGGATAAAATCCCGTTTCTGTTCTGTTTTGGGTCTTAAATCACTGGGCAGAAATTTGCCCTTCGCGTTCGCGACACCCCGCTCACGTTCGCGATGAAGGAAAACGGGCAGGCATCGTGTTCGCGAAGGGTCACTGCAAACGCGAAGAGGAAAAAGCTGGGGGCTTCACAATTGGCCTACGCGAACGCATAGTGCCTTACGCGAATGCGTAGAAGAGGCAGGCCAGGCTCCGCGAACGCGGGAGCCTTCACGCGAACGCGTTGAGGAAATGGCTGGGGTCCGGGATTTGTTATACGCGAACGCGAGGAGTGGCTCGCGAACGCGAAGAAGGGGGAGGAGAAGCCTTCGCGAACGCGACCAGAGGGACGCGAACGCGAAGAAGGAATACCTGCTGCAGATTTTCTGCAATTTTTCTAAGACAAAAACCACCCCAATACCTATCCGAAACTCACCCGAGCCCTCGCGGCTCCAAACCAAATATGCACACTGACTCAAAAACATCATACGAACTTGCTCGAGCGATCAAATCGCCAAAATAACATCAAAATCAATGAATTGAGCCTTAAAATCCAAGAAATCTTTCAAATTTCATAAACTTCCAAATTTTCCAATTTAAGGCCGAAACACGTCAAACGACGTCTGTTTTCAACCAAACTTTACAGGAAGCACTTAAACAACATATATGACCTGTACCGGGCGTCGGAACCAAAATACGAGCCCGATACCATTACGTTTTGTTCAAATTTCATTTTCATTTTCCTTAAACATTCTCAGAAAACAATTTCACGGAAAAATTCATTTCTCGGGCCTGGGACCTCGGAATTCAATTCCGGGCATACGCCCAAGTCCCATATTTTTCTACGGACCTTCCGAGACCGTCAAATCACGAGTCCGGGTCCGTTTACCCAAAATGTTGACCAAAGTCAACTTTAATCATGTTAATATCAAAATTCATCAAGTTTTTCACATAATTCATATATTTCAACATAAAAACATTTCGGCTATGCGCCCGGACTACGCACGCAAATCGAGGCAACTAAAAAGTGAGGTTTTCAAGGCCTCGGAAACACGGAATGACTAAGAAAACAAGTGATGACCCTTTGGGTCGTCACAGAACCGTCGAGCTTTGTTGTATACCTAGACAACATAAGTCACACAATCGATCCTTAACCATCTATGGTTCTCAGGGTTGTGTTCGTTTCAGCCATGAACACCGCCTGGTTTCATGAGTGCTTAGAGAATGGGCCTTTACTTTCATTCTCCTTGAAGTGGCTTACACTTCACACTCACATAGGTGATTCCTAAACGTGTAATCCTAAAGACACACTATCTGGTCATATCCTGCCAGACTTAGCAAATCATTAAAAAGCTTTAAGCTTTATTGACTCATCAAAAAGCCTTAATGCTTTACCTCATTTTTTGAACATTGTCTTCGTCACGAGAATGGGTTGAATTATTTGACAATGTTGAACCGTCATTCATAACTTTGTTTGATCTCTTTGAACCTAGCTCTTGGAATCTCCAGTCTGCTAGGTAGAGTTACCGCCATGATGACTTGTCCTAGGGCTTTAACCCCATTCCTTTTGATGATGTTTCAACTGCCTCTCTAGATAGGCCTTTTGTAAGTGGATCCGACACGTTATCTCTTGACTTTACGTAGTCAATTGTGATAACACCACTAGAGAGTAGTTGTCTAACGGTATTGTGTCTCCGTCGAATATGACGAGATTTTTCGTTATACATAACGCTCCCTGCCCTACCTGTTGCCGCTTGACTATCACAATGTATACAAATAGGTGCCAAAGGTTTGGGCCAAAATGCAATATCTTCCAAAAAATTCCGGAGCCATTCAGCTTCTTCACCGGCCTTATCTAAAGCTATGAATTCAGATTCCATTATAGAACGGGCGATGCACGTTTGTTTGGATGATTTCCAAGACACTGCTCCACCCCCAATTGTGAAAATATTATACTCAATACCTGCTTTAACTATTCATCAATTCTCAGTGTCCAGATACCTTTGCTCAGTACTTATTCAAGAGACTCGAAGAAACTCGTGTAGCTTATAGACAATATAAAATGTTGTTGTCTTTTGATAGTGATGTGTATCATGCATTAAGCAATTGTATGGATAGTTCTTCCTGTATATATAATGCAACAGATCAATGGAAAGAAAATGGTCATGATATTAAATGTGAGGGTAGTAGTGTCCAATCGTAGAAGTGAAAACGTAAAATTGCCCCAGTTGATCATGCAGTTTCACTCTCATTTTTTTTTCAAACGTACAATTTGTAATCTTGAAAATTAGAATTAATTACATGCTATAGTAGGTAAGTGTGACCTGATGGTGTAAAAATTCCATATTGTATATATAACTTAGCTTTATATATATATATATATATATATATATATATATATATATATATATATGTGTGTGTGTGTGTGTGTGTGTGTGTGTTTGTGTGTGTGTGTTCTTCAAATGTAAAATTTTTAATCTTGAAAATCAGAATTAATTACATGCTATAGTAGGTAAGTGTGACCTAATGATGTAAAAATTCCATATATAACTTAGCTTTTTATATATATGTGTCTATATGTTTGCTGCTCATAGTTCTCAAAAGTATTTCACATGACATGAACAAAACAATGCCGAGACGATATAAAGAAGCCGCAACAAAGAAACAGATAGAGATTAAAAACGAGGTCGGACAATGCATTTTATTACACTTCCATATCTTATAATTGTGCTTAAGTGAAATGATAAAGGCATTTGCAGGAATAATTCAAGTTTTCAAAATACCATAAAAAAAAAAGAATGAAGAATGCAACTTCAGTCTCAAGTACGGGAAAATTTTAATATCTAACGAACAATAAATTGGAATTACAAAAGCTATCAGTTATTACTTATCAAATTAATTAACTAAAATAAAAATACATTGTAGAACAAAACACATGAATTAAAACAATTACCCTATGCAACACGACATTTGAGCCCGTGCTAACCGCGGGGAAACCATACCTAGTATATGTAAAATTAGAGGCTTAATTACCATTATTAGGAATATTTGCACATAATCCTACTATAGCAAGGTATAACGTTTGACTGGTCGTTTTAACCTCTAGCGCGTCGTTCGGCGGTTTGAGGCCTTGAGTAGCTTGAGTTCATGTTTCATAACTTGTACGTGCGGTCGGAATTGAATTTTGGGAAATGCGGGTTGATTCGGAAAAACAATTCTCAATTCGGAAGCTTTAAGTTGGAAAAGTTAACCAAGGTTTGATTTTTGAGTAAATGACATCGGAATCAAGATTTGAAGGTTCCAATAGGTTTGTATGATGATTTTGGTCTTGGACGTAAGTTCTTTGAGTATCGGATGGTCCGGGAACGTTTTGGAACTTAATGTGGAAAGTTGGCATTTTGAAGGTTTTAGAATTTCCTAAGTTTGATTTGAAGCGGACTTTGATGTTATTGATATTTGTTTGGAATTCTGAGCCTTGGAATAGGTTCGTATTATGATTTATGAGTTGTACGTAATGTTTGGCGGCATTCCGGAATGTTTAGATATGGATCGGACGTGTTCGTTGAAGATTGAAGGTTTGAAAGTTAAAAGAAGGATTTTGGTCGTCGCTTCGTAGTTTAGATGTTGTTTGGTGTGATTTGAGGCCACGAGCAGGTTCGTGTCATTTCTTGGGACCGGTTGCTATGATTGGACCGGATCCCGAGAGTCTCAGGTGTATTTCGAAATAGTTTCGGACCAAGTTTGGAGGATTTACTATTGCTGGTTTGCTGGTGCTAGTTTTGTTCTTCGCGAACGCGGAGGGAAAGTCGTTTACGTGAAGAAGGATTTGAGCTGGAGGCCTTTTCTTCAACGCGTTCGCGATAAGGAAGTCGGGTTCACGAAGGGCTGGGCAGTGGTGCTCCGTGTTCGCGATGGCCCGGTCACGTCGCGTAAGAGAAGCTAGGCCTACGTGTTCGCGATGGTCAGGCCTGGTGAGGCATCGCATTCATGAGCCTGTGAGTTAAATAAATGGATAATATGTGGATTTAAATATGAAA
The DNA here is from genome assembly GCF_001879085.1 of Nicotiana attenuata. Taxonomy (NCBI): domain Eukaryota; kingdom Viridiplantae; phylum Streptophyta; class Magnoliopsida; order Solanales; family Solanaceae; genus Nicotiana; species Nicotiana attenuata. The sequence goes on from NW_017672933.1 coordinate 51,412, forward strand.
AATTATGGAAATTGAGGGATTTTGGAAGAAAACCTAGAATTTGGTATATTCGAATTTTGACCACGAAATTGGACATGAAATTGGAAATAAATTATATATTTGAGTTCGCAGTGTTATGGGTATTGTTTATCTTCGAACATTTTTGGAATCTGGAAATGTTGGCCCGAGGGTTGACTTTGTTGACTTTTCGAGTGGAATATATTTTGATTGGTTTGAATGTTGTTTGACTAGTTTCGGATCGAAGGGCATCGATTTGAGGTGTTTGAGCGGTGTTGGAGCCGGTTATGGAACTACGGAGCAAGGTAAGTCTCATGTCTAGCCTTGTGAGGGGAAAACTACCCCCTAGGTATTAAATTACTATGTGCTACTAGTTGTGGGTGCTACATACGCACGAGGTGACGAGAGTCTATACGTAGCTAAAAGAATGTTTATGTCTGGGTAGACTTAGGATCTTATCATGTAATATTTGACTTAGTTGAACTCAATTTGCTAGCTTCATTACTTGAACATATAATTGAAATTAATTGAGAATATGTTAGGCCAAACTTTATCACCTTGAGTTGTTTGACGATATATTTGATAGACGGTAAAAACCATGTTCACTTTATGCTAGTCATGTTTACTTTATGCTCTTGTATTTGTGTTACAAACACATGACCCATAATTCGATAAATTTCTTCCTTTCCTGTGGAACGGGCCGAATGCCTTGGCAGTATAATGAAATGCATCTCTGGTTCGCCCATGTCGACCTTCAGCGGTGTATACACCACTCTGGATCGGGCCGTACAACCGCAGCATAATCGTGCATGATACCGCTAGGAAGCAGAATATTTGTGAGATTTCCCTTTGATTGAGACCCGACATTTATATGGTATTCTTTATCCGTTGGAGATTGCTCTTGATATTTCTGATTTGTGGAGATAGCGTATGAGATATGAGTGCATCATTTAAAGAAATGTTGGAGAATTATGTGAGTTACAGTTTTTACCTCATGAGTGTTTCATATTTATTTATAATTTATTATATTATTTTATTGGACCAGTAGTAAGTGTCGATGTCGACCCTTCATTACCACTTCTTCAGGGTTAGGCTAGATACTTTCTGGTATGCGTTAATTTACGTACTCATGCTATACTTCTGCACTAAATGTGCAAGATCTGACAGGTTCATTTGGTGGTCATCTTAGCGCGTAGGCACAACTGCTGAGGGGATATTATAGTGAGATGCATTCCATGCTACGTGTCACAGCCCACAGACTCTTCATCATATTTGTTTACTTTGTCCTGTCTAATTTAAATTCCAGACATATGTTGTATTATTATTGTACTCCTTAGTAAATATTTATGCATTTGTGACAACGGGGCTTGGGATACTCTAGTGGGTCTTTATGGTTCGGCTTGATATTGTCACCTTTTAATTTATGTCTTGCTAAAATTGTATACACTTATGATTTCAAAAAGTAAAAAAAAACAAATAATTATTTATATTGTTCATCGCGGGCTTGCCTAACGGTGATGTTGGGCACCATCACGGCCTATAGTGGATTCTAGGACATGACAACTTGGTATCAGATCTTTAAGTTCACTTGGGTCTTACGAGTCTCGAGCAAGTCTAGTAGAGTCTTGCGGATCAATACGGAGACATCTGTACATATCTTCGAGAGGCTACAGGGCTCTTAGAAGCACTTACTTCTTGTTTCCTGGTTACACGATTTGATTCCATTAAAGCCCTTGCCTTCATTTCTTTCCTACTCATTCTTATACGAAGCTGAGAGCATGTTATCAATTGGGCATCGAGGATTTGTAGTGGTACCGCAGATATGGTGCATGATGTTTCTCCCCGCGTATTCAGGCAGGCTATTATCGTCGCCTTGTGGAGGGGCGTTCAGTCGTTTCAACCCAGTGTTAGTGTTGTCTATGATTTCAAGGTTGTGCACACTGTATTATGTAGTTTATGTGTTATTATCGCGCAGTGTTGGTGTAAATGGTAGAGTGCTTATTTATGTGTCGTGGCAATGAATGATTCGAAAGAAGGATTACTCGATTTATGGATATTCGACATTTAATTCCAGGGGAAGAAAGATAACCGGACTATGAATGTTCAGGCCTTAGTTTACGGAGTAGCGAGACATGATATTTTCGGATGTGGTGGAATTTCATTTGTGATGTGGTGTCGTCGTCCTTGTTGGAACGCATTAAGACTCCTCGGTGTTATGGTCTCCTTTGAATTGCCTTCAGGGCAGGGTGTTGTGGAATGGAGCCTGAGTAGCAGTTATTAGAGATGGAGGTGTAAGGTGGATTCATAGTCGAATCGGTATTTCTAATGTTGATGGCTCGAGAGAGATGATCTTTATGGAGGCTCGGAGTTGGTGGCAGTTTACCCGTTTGGGGAGCTACAAAGATGAATTATGATTTGAAGTAGTATTTTGGCAGCGAAGGAGGAGGAAGGACATGGTGGGAGGTGTCTTGCGGTGGTTGAATTGCTAGTAGGTCAAGTATGAACAAAAGAGGCTGAGTAGTTGCTTAAGGAGATGGTTTAACCGAAGTGGGAGTAGTAGAGTAGCGCATGAATCCTGTGGTAGGATAGCCACATTCCTTGAGAAAGTTTAGAGCGATTTGGGGATCATGGTGGACGATGACTAAATCTATGAATTTCATTTAGGATGGTGGCTACTGTGTGGAGGAAGAATATGATGGAAAGGAGTTTGCTTGGAATGAAGAGGGGTGTGAAAGCTTGACTATCGTTTTGGGATGCAACATGACTTCAAGTGTTTTGGAACGTATAGTGGGGCCTTCAGTGATGCTAATGGGGAATCAACAGACTCTTACAACTGGTGGGCGAGCATGGGCTCAAGAGGGTTTACTGATTTTATGGTAGTTGTACCCAAGGCAACATCGTTCGAAGATGTTGATATGGAATTCCAAAGGTGGGATATCTCCTATGAGCAGGTTAACGGTTGCATGATTTTGATGAAGTTCCTACGAAGAGTTCTACTTTCTACCCAGCGGGAGGAACGTACTACGATGTGAGCTTGGATCACTTGATGATGATGGCACGACTGTCAGGAGGTCGAATGTGCGATTGTGGCTGATAATTCGGAATGTGTTATGAAAAGTTTAACAAGAGACTGCGAGATATTTGGAGGGTAACGGTGCGAGATCATTGTAACTAAGAAGAAGGAATTATTGTGGGTTCTCAATTTATGTGATTGTAGCTTTAAGCTAATGTGGGATCCCACCGTCTACGATTGGGTCACATGGTTATGTGCTTTGGCAGTATCGGGTTATCAGTACAATGGTGGATCAGTTATGACTAAGGAAAGAAAACATCGAGGGAAATTCGGGCAAAGAAAATGATGAATGTGTGCTATATTTTGCCTTATCGATTCATGTGTAGATTTGGTGATGACTCATAGTTTGTGCTTCTCATGGATGTGATGTACAAGGAGAAGAATTCATCCGGTTGCTTCTTTGGGAGTGTTCATATGCTAACAGCGCACTAGAGTTTGGTTATATATTCGGGACCAGGTCAGAGTGGGCGAGTCTCAATAGTGGTTTTAGTGGGTTCAAGAATTTAAGCGTAGTGTCTAAGGATTTTAGGTTTATTATGTGGCAGAGTGTGAAGAATACTTAGGTAGTTTCTATGTTATCATCGGGTCTGCAGTGCAGTATTAGAGAAATGGGAGAAACGGCTTCAGATTCGCGTAAGGTCTTTAAGAACGGGTGTATCAGTTGGAAATACTATTAAGTGCATGAGGAGGGTGTGAGATGGCTCATGGTTATTGAGACAATGTGGTCTCGTGATTTAGGTCACTCGGGATGAGTGTTGCTTGAGGTCTGTTATGTGTTTAAATGGAGCTATTATTATTTCGAATGCAAGTCAAGAGTAAATTGGAAGAAGTCGGGTCAGTTAGTAATAGTTTGAATTAGCATGGTTGTGGAAATGATCAATTCTTTCGGTGTGTTAAGCTATACAGGTGATCTGTGGCTGTATGTGCGGGCTTGACAGCCACCGCAATTTGATTGATTTAAAGGTATTTGATTCTGATGGACTTGTTACGTGTAAATAGATCCCGGAAGACTTATGGCGGTTTAGACTACAACTTGAGGTTTGCATTTTCTGTGGTTACGGGAATTCAATTGCGGGTTGCAATTGTTTTTTTGAAATTTAAGTGAAAAGGTTCTAGCTGATGAAATGTTTATTCTAGTGGTGGTTCAGGGGTTATGATGAAATTCTTGTACCCTCGCGTAGCGGCATGATAGGTGTAGTGAGCGCTATGGAAACTAGAAGTTGAGGATCAAGGTTGTAGTTCGGTTTTGATAAGAATGTCATGAGCACGGAGCAGGGGAGGATTTCAGATGTTCAGAGTATGCTGACGCTATTTTCAGGCACCCGGGGGATGGTTTGTTTGGTAGAAGAAGTGTTGGGTATTGAATGTGAATGCTTGACTAGCACTATAGAAATAGCTTGGTCGATGGCCATTGATGTTCAGATTTTACTACCTGGTGCGAAAGGTTGTGGGAGTATATTCTACAGGAAGGTCATGTAAGTCTGACGTGTTAGTCATTTGATTGTTAGAGGTTGAAATCAAGTGTGGAGATTTTTGTACTATCGCCAATGGGAGAGGTTATGACTGACAGGCGCTCTATTCCTTTAGTTGTGGACTATGGGAGTTTGTTCTGGATTGGACGACTGCTCGTATGTGTCATGAATAGGGTCATTGTGGATCCTTGAAAGGTTATTAGCCTTATATGGGATGATCGGAATCGGCTTGAGGTCCGTTGGTTGATCTAAGGTGAATAAATGCTCTACATCAGGTCGGATGTGTTCATTCAGCATAACATCGCTTTTGGAGGAGTCTTTGGGCGTTCAATGTTATTCCTGTCGTCAGCTATTCTATGTAATACTCTATTATGCCATGTGGGTGTGATACGACTTGATTGTTTGTACATTTGTTGTGATCCCGTGTAGCTTATGGTGTTATATGAGCAAGATGGCTCTCAAGATGCAGGTTATTTTTTGCACCTTAGTCGTGACTTGAGTTTTTGTAGCGCATGGCGCTATCCGTCTCCGCAGGGTTATATTTATGCACTTAGCGTACTTGTGATCGATATTCGAGAATTTTGTGGGTATGAGAATTATGGCTGATGGGTATTTCCTTATTGATTGTTATGTGTGGACCAAGTGGCACTACGCCACGTGTATGATGTTGGATCGGGTTGCACGCCGCAACGGTGTCATGATTGGATTAGGTTGCACGCTGCAACGGATCATGCGTGAATTGGGTTGCACGCCGTAACAGTGAGATATTGAGTATCATCCTGTATACTTATTTTATGTGCCATGTTTCGCATCTCTTAGATAAGTTCATAGCATCTGTTTGGACGTTTTATTCGTTACGCGGACTGGATATTCTTTACCCGAGTTCATTTTTCCTTATTTGGTCATATTCGAGCTATGGCTTGTTGATGCATTGACGTCGTCGAATGAGATTTAAGGTGGTTTCTGATGTGGCTTGTCGGTTGAGCAACTTGTACTAGGTGTGGCGAGGTTGTCGGGCCTAAAATCAGTGCAGTCAGATTTATATAAAGTATATTAGAGGGAAAATGTCACTATGCAGTTTAGAATGAGGCAAGGGTTCTTGTTGAGCGGAGGAATTCCATAAATTATTGATTTGGCAGGTGGTTATGAGTTTCCACACATCTCTTTCCTCACTGCAGTATTGGGAGTGTTTGAACCTAACTTATATGTGTTATGATATATACTACGGGCATCAGATTCATGAATTTACAGCTATTGTGGTTGGAGGATGTTATATTGCGCATACGAATTATGTAGTGCATGTTTTGGGTTTAGCGTGTTGAGATTGATATGGTGTTCGTATATTAGGATCAGGTCTCGTGGAGAATTTCGGATGTTAGAATTGGGTTCTAAGGCTTGTAGGCTAAGGTAGCAAGAAGGATCTTCATCTGGCTCGTGCTAATGTGCTCACATGGGTTGTGGTGGCACGGATAGGTGAACGAGGTGTTTGTTAGCGATTTTGGGCAACTCCGAAATGGTTCTTGGCACGTTTGAGAACGAACTAATATTTAAGTGGGGGAGAATGAAATTACCCGACCGGTCATTTTTCAGCTCTAGTGCGACGTTCGGCGGTTTGAGGCCTTAAGCAGCTTCACTTCATGTTTTATGACTTGTACATGTGGTCGGAATTGAATTTTGGGAAGTGCGGAGTTGATTCATAAGGAAAAATCTCAATTAGGAAGCTTTAAGATAGAAGAGTTGACCAAGGTTTGACTTTTGAGTAAACGACCCCGAAATCAGGATTTGAAGGTTCCAATAGGTTCGTATGATGATTTTGGACCTGGGCATATGTTCGGTTTGAGTATAGGATGATCCGGGAGCATTTCGGCGCTTAATGTGGAAAGTTGGCATTTTGAAGGTTTTAGAATTTTCTAAGTTTGATTTGAAGTGGACTTTGATGTTATTGATGACTGTTTGGAATTCCGAGCCTTGAAATAGGTTCGTATTATTATTTGTGACTTGTACATAAAGTTTGGTGTCATTCCGGAATGTTCAGATATGGATCCGATGCATTCGTCGACGGCTGAAGGTTTGAAATTTAGAAGAAGTATTTTTATCGTCGCTTTGCATTTTAGATGTTGTTTGGTGTGATTTGAGGCATCGATCTGGTTCGTGTCATGTCTTGGGACTGGTTGGTGTGATTGGACGGGGTCTCGGGGGCCTCGGGTGTGTTTCGCGCTGGTTTCAGACCAAGTTTGGATGATCCGTTGTTGCTGATGCTGGTTTTGTTCTTCGCGAACGCGGAGGGAAAGTCGCATTCGCGAAGAAGGATTTGAGCTGGAGGCCTTTTGTTCAATGAGTTCGCGATAACGCAGTTGCGTACGTGAAGGGTTGGGCAGTTGTGCTCTGCATTCGCGATAGCCTGGTCGCGTTCTCGTAAATGAAGCTAGGCCTGGGAGTCTTGGCCTACGCGTTTGCGAGGATGGGGCTGCGTTCGCGATGGTCAGGCCTGGTGAGGCATCGCATTCAAGAGCCTGTCATCGCGATCGTGAAGAAGGATTTGGGAGCAGAAGCTGGTTGTGCCTTGCGAAAGCGAGGGTAAGGCCGCGTTCACGAAGAAGGGCGCCTGAGCAGATTATAAGCTTTCAAGGTCGGGATTTTCTCATTCCAACTCAATTCTCTCTTGCTTGGGCGATTTTTGGCGATTTGGAGGAGCCATTTTCATCAATAATCTTGAGGTAAAGAATTTCTACACATTGTGAGCTAAATACATGGATTATATTTGGATTTAACTATGAAACGTTATGGAAATTGTGGTATTTTGGAAGAAAACCTAAAATTTTGCGTATTCGGATTTTGACCACGAAATTGTAAATAAAATTGGGAATAAATTATATATTTGAGTCGTGGTGTTGTGGGTAATGGTTATCTTCGAAAATTTCAGAATTTGGGTACGTGGGCCCATGGGTTGACTTTTCGAGCGGAGTATATTTTGATTGGTTTCCCTAGACCCCACTAGTGGGATTACACTGGGCCGTTGTTGTTGTTGTATATTTTGATTGGTTTGAATGTTGTTTGACTAGTTTCAGATCGAAGGGCATCGATTTGAGGTGTTAGAAAAGGCGTTGGAGCCGGTTATGGAACTTCGGAGCAAGGTAAGTCTCATGTCTAATCTTGTGAGGGGAAAACTACCCCTTGGTATTAAATTTCTATATGCTACTAGTTGTGGGTGATACGTACGCACGAGGTGATGAGAGTCCGTACGTATCTAAAAGCATGTTTATGTCCAGGTAGATTTAGGACTTTATCATGTAATATTTGACTTAGATGAACTCACTTTGCTAACTTAATTACTTGAACATATAATTGAAACTAATTGGAATATGTTAGGCCGAGCTTTATGACCTTGAGTTGTTTGATAAGATATTGGTAGACGGTAAAAATCATGTTTACTTTATGCTAGTCATGTTTACTTTATGCTCCTGTACTTGTGTTGCAAACACATGGCCCGTAATTCGATAAGTTTCTTCCTTTCCTGTGGATCGGGCTGAACGCCTCCATAGTATATTGAGATGCATCTTTGGAACGCGCCGGTCGACCCTTTGCAGTGTACACACCACTCTTGATCGGGCCGTATGACCGCGGCATAATCATGCGTGATACGACCAGGAGTCTGAATATTCGTGTGATTTCCCCTTCATTGAGACCCGACATTTATATAGTATTCCTTATCCGTTGGAGATTGCACTTGATATTTCTGATTTGTGGAGATAGCGTATGAGATGTGAGAGATTTATACCATTTAAAGAAATGTTGGAGAATTATATGAGTTACAGTTTTTACCTCATGGTTGTTGTTGTGTTTTATATCTGTTTATAATTTATTATATTATTTTATTGGATCACTAGTAAGTGTCGGTATCAACCCCTCATCACTACTTCTCCAGGGTTAAGCTAGATACATACTGGGTACGCGTTGATTTACGTACTCATGCTACACTTCTGCACTAAATGTGCAGAATCTAACAGGTTCATTTGGTGGTCATCTTAGCGCGTAGGCGCAATTATTGAGGAGACTTTATGGTGAGATTCATTACATGCTACGTGTCGCAGCCCACAGAGTCGTCATCATATTTATTTACTTTGTCCTATCTAATTTCAATTCCGGACAGATGTTGTATTATTATTATACTTCTTGCTAAATGCCCATGCACTTGTGACACCAGGTCTTGAGCGCTATCACGGCCTAGTGAATTATGAGACGTGACACAAGACATAGGAATTTGAGCTTTACTAGATGTATTTAGCTCCGAAGCATGGAACCCTTTCTTTCCGAACTGTTAAGGTCAAATTACTCATAAATTCAAACTCGTCGATCAACAGAAAATTCTCTAAATTATCGACTATAAGAGCTGGTACAATTACTAGCAAATTCGAAATTTGTACAAAAATTCTAAAAAGTACATATTTAAAGGGAAATATTAGATAAGCGGCAAGATCTCATAGCATAAGGCAGCCAAACATTGATCAAATGAGTCCAATCACTTTGCAAAGGCAGCATCTGATAGCGATATAGATTCTTGCAAAACGAATTTTTGTGTTAATAGATACACCAACAACCCAGCAAAATCCCACTAATGAGATCTGAATTTACTTTAATAGATACAAGAGTCAAAAAAGAAAAAAAGAGATTTGGGAAAGGTTTGCACTCTAAAGAGCATTAGCAGATACCAGACTAAAATTATTTTTGCATTATTACGGTTGAAGAAATGATGATTACTGTGGTTTTGGTGATTGGAACGGTGGTTTTTTTTTTGTTCAATGGTGGAATAATTGTATGAGGATGTATATTAGGTGTATATTATTTGCATATTTAGTGTATCACTAGATATACAATGATATACATACAACATACAAAATACATATAAATAATATATAAATATACATAACAATATAATATATTTGTATGCAAGTTGTATATTTGTCGGATTGTATGCAACAATGTACATGGTATGCAAGTTGTACGTCAGTTGCATGTTCTTGCGGGATTGTATATATTTTGTTAAAAATATCAAACTCTTGCAATTTTTTGAGAAATAGATCTAGCCGCTAAACAGACCAATTATTTATATTATTTTGTATATCTTGGTAAAAGTTCCTAACTTTTTTGCGCTTTTAATACACGTAACCTGCCGTTCAGTAATAATTAAAGTTGCAAGGCCAAACATACAAAAATACATTAATTATGTAAAAGATATGTATATTATATGTATAATATGCATTAATATACAAAAATAAAATTTGTCAGCTATTATTTTTGGCGATTATACCGTGTAGATTTCTCTTTTTTCGACTTTTAGGTCCTTCAATTCGTAAACCAAAAAACGGAAAGTTTACATAATATACAACATAAAATTCATATTTACAGAAAAATACTAATAATATTCAATTTCAAACTATTGCAATAAAATCTTCACATAATATATACAACCTCAAATATATTCCACATCTTCTATTTCTTCTTATCTTCTTTTTACAAAGCCAACTCCCGTTGTTCCCCTTCAAACCCCTATTCAATGCTGCCGTAGTTTTTCCCAGTCAGCGGAGTCCGCATTGCTTCGTAGAATTCGCCGAAGTTCTGTCCACTCGATAGAGTGTGCGTTGTTTTATCCAAACCCCGAAGTTTTGCCATCATTCATTGTTTTTGCGTTTTGAAAGATTTCTCTCCCATGGCTTCCTCAACGTATTATCTTCATATTTGTATGTCAATGTACATTATTGTGTTGTACGTATGTCATTGTATACATAATATACACTTGACATATACATGACATGAAGCGATATACATGTGACATATATAGTATAAATCATTATATATCGCTGTGAGTTATGTATAATATACTGATACACGTGACATGTACAAAACTTACACGTCATATACGTAGAACATAGTCATTCAACCACTAACCACAACTAGAAATCACCATAATTGCCACTCATTTATGACTTGTATGCAAAATTTGAGGTCAGTCAGAGTTTGTTTGATAGGTTTCGACATCAGTTGTAGAAGTTGAAAATCCATTAGGTTCATCATGCTTGAATTGGGGTGCGATTCGTATTTTTGATATTGTTTTATGTGATTTGAGGCCTCGACTAAGTTCGTATCATATTGTAGGACTTGTTGGTATGTTTGGATGGAGTTCTAGGGGCCTCGAGAGTGATTCAGATTGAACTCGGATCAAGAATTTGACTTGTGAAATTTCAGTGGGCAGCTGTTCTAGTGTAACCACACCTACGAGGTTTTGGCCACAGGTGCGGAACCGCAAAAGCGGCCATGTAGGCGCAGATGTGAGAGTTGGAAAGGAAGCCTGGGAGCGCAGGTGAGGAAGAAAGTCTGCTGAAACAGATGCGCTTCTACCCAAGAAGGCCCGCAGAAGCGGAAACGTGCAGGAGGGAGTGGAGTCGCAGAAGTGGAAGGACTCCACATGCGCGGAAGCGCATGAGCGGGGGTGAGTCCGCTGGAGCGAGGAGGTGACCGCTGGTGTGATAGGTCGGGGGTCTAGTGTTTGTCAGCAGGTGCGGACGTGCGGCCGCATAAGAGGCTCTATAGAAGTGAAGTTCTTGGCCCCAGGTGCAGTTTCACTGGCAAAAGCGATATAAATAAGGGTTAGAGTGTTTTCTTCATTTTTGTACATTGGGAGCTCGGATTAAGGCGATTTTTGAAGGGGTTTTGACTAGATTTCAAGAGGTAAGTGATTTTTTTTGTCACTTTTGTCCATGTATTTTGAATACCAGTTGGTTATTTAACCTATTTGTCATGAAAATTAGTGGGAATTTGGGGATTTTTGACCCGTATATTGGAGAGTAAGACTTTTGGATTTAAGTGATGATTTGAGGTCGGAATTGAGTGATTTTGGTATGGCTGGACTTGTTGTTGGATGGATATTCAGATTTTGTATTTTTTGTTGGATTCCGAGACGTGGGCCCGAAGTTGACTTTTTGAATTTTGTTGAAGAACGTAGCCTTATCATATGGAATATATTTCTATAGCTTGTATTGATTGTATTAAGTTGCTTGTTGCTAGATTCGAGCCGTTCGGAGGCGATTCACGAGGCAATGGCTTGTTGATGTAGGGATTTGCACTGTTTGAGGTAAGTAACACTTCTACACTTGGTACTGAGGGTATGAATCCCTGGACTACGTGTTATGTAGGTTGTGTTGAGGTGACACACATTCTAGGTGACGGGCGTGTGGGCGTGTGGAAATTCTGACTCGTTTGTTTGCGTGGTACTCTGTAGTTATCAAATCTTATTGTTATTCATGTAAGCCCTATGTGTTAGAGAAATTGAGCTGTGATTCATGTTAGAAATCATGTTTAGGCTTGTACTGTTGGGACTCACTGAGGTTATTTCTGTTGTTGAGTTAATTTCCTAAATTACAATTATATACTCTGTCAAATTAATCATTTGCATATCATATCTCAGTCTCTATTATCCTTTATTGTTACATCATGTATCATTGTTTGGGCTGATTGGCATGAGATTTTTGAGCGTAAGACACTGGAGAGATTGATGACTGAGTTGAGGCCTAGGGCCTGATTGTGAGTGATATTGATGGGACCAAGCTGCACGCCGCAGCAGGTATTATTGATTCAAGATGGGAGCAGGCTGCACGCCGCAACAAGTTTTATTAGCGCTTGGGTAGGATCCCTCCCTCCGGAGTCTGACATACCAGTAGTGAGCGCAAGTACCGTACAATGTTGAGTGAATGAGTGTGATGAGTGAGAATTGAGATAGTCATATTGAGTATTCTGTAAGTGTGAGTACATGAGTTTGTTACAATGATGCATTACATGTGACATGAACATTTGACATGTAGATATGGAGATGTAACATTCCTCATATCAGTCATACTTGGCATATTTCACCAGTGTTGAGCTTAAACTGTTAAACTTGAAAGCATGTCTACATTTCTGTACTGTGTACAAACTGATTATGAGATTTCTCTGAGTTATTACTGTCATTTTCCTGTCGTATCTGTACTGTTAATATCTAGGTTTAGATTGTACCTTTCTGAGCTCGTCACTGCATTCAGCCCAAGGTTAGTCATGTTACTTATTGAACACATTAGGTCATTTCCACTGAATGTAGAAGGATTACGCTCATTCACTTCTAATGATGAAGGAGGTCGTTGACGAGAAACTAATTCATCATCTGCTAAAAGTTTCCCACTGGAATGAAATGATCCTTGTACGTCTTGATCCAATATCTAAACAATGATAGGTCTTGACCTATCTCTCCCTTCTTAGGAAACTAATCCTCTAAGAATGTGACATCTCGCGATTCAAACTCAGTTACACTCCCACTGTCTTGCTGGCCTATAAACACATAACCCTTTGAGGTTTTAGAGTATCTTATAAAGATACTTTTCTTTTCCATCGGGCCCAATTTGCCATATTTGTGAGAGGAATCATATGTATAGACAACACAACTCCAAGGTCTTAATACACTGTGATGACCCGATAGGTCATTCTGAATTCTAACCTTTATTTCCGTATTTCCAGACCTCGATTCGCTGTGTTTCTCAATTTGTGTGCGTAATCCGTGTCTTTTTCCGAAAAGCTTTTATGTGAAAATTGAAGAAAATATGAATTCTAGCTTTAAAATGATTTGAGTTGACTATGGTCAATATTTTATGTAAACGGACCCGGATCAGTATTTTAACGATCCCAGTGGGTTTGTATTGTAACTTTGGACTTGGCGTATGCCCAGAATTGAATTCGCAAGTCCCAAACTTGATTTGACGTGATTTGTTGAACAGTAGAAGGCTTAAAGAATTTCGAAGTTTGACCGTAGGTAGAATTTATGGCTACCGGGTTTGAATTTTGGTTCTGAGACTTGGTATATTGATCTTACAATTTAATACTTGCTTGCAAAATTTGGTGCAAAACGGAGTTGATTTGATAGGATTCAGACGCTTGGTTGTGAATTTGAAAGTTCTTGAGTTTCATTGAAAATTTCATGCATTTTGATGTCTTCATAGTTATAGGTGTTATTTTGGTGTTTTGATCATGCGAGCGAGTTTGTATGATATAATAACACTTGTGTGCATGTTTGGTTTGGAGCCCGAGGGGCTCGGGTGAGTTTTGGATAGGCTACACGTCATTTTTGGACTTAGAGATTGCAGCTTCAGCTAGTTTTCTGGTGTCTGGCGCAACTAATCCTTTCTCGCGATCGCGAAGGGGAATCTGGGTTGGGAGGAAATAATTGATCGCGAACACGAGAAGCTAGTTGTAAACCTAAAGTAGTGGGGGGTTTACCCATCGCGAACGCGACTTTCCTTTCGCGAATGCGTACTGCTAGGGAGGGACCTGGGGGAGCTGGTCAGTTACTCTCGAACGCGAAGGTCGGGGGTTAGGCCATCGTGAACGCAGAGCGCCTCTCGCAAACGAAAAAGGCCACTCGGGTCGATGTTCTTCGCAATCGCGTCAGGTCCTTCGCCAACACAAAGAAGACCTGAAGCGTAGCGATTTAAAGTTTCAAAAATCAGGATTTATTCCATTTCTCACCATTTTCAAGTTTGAGCTCGGTCTAGAGGCGATTTTGAAGAGGTTTTTCATCCCAACTTCATAGGTTAGTAGATTGTAACTTGTTTCCTTACATTTCCATAAACATCCATTGATTTTAACATTTAATTTGTGCTTTTTAATGGTAAAATTAGGGATTTATGTAGAAATGGGGAATTTTGAGAAATTGAGATTTAGACCTCAAATTGAGGTCGAATTTTGAAACTAATCACACAACCGGGCTCGGGGTGAATAGGTAATTGGGGTTTTCTTAATCTCGGGTTTTAACCAAGCGTGTCCGGGGTTGACTTTTGTTGACATTTTTTCAAAACATTAAAGACGGAATCTTTTTCATTTGTATGTAGTTTCTAAAGCTTATTTTGAATTAGTTGTATTATATTTGGTTAGATTTGATTGGTTTGGAGGCTAATTCTAGAGGAAAAGCCGCAGTTGAGCGTTGCTTTGATTGCGGAGTGAGGTAAGTGTCGTGGTTAACCTTGACTTGAGGGACTAGGACTTGTTGGTCTATTTGTTACGTGTTTTATGTGTCACGCCCCAAACCAAAAGAGGCGTGGGCGGCACCCAGTGCCATACTCGGCCCGAGTGTACCACTCTATAACTGTGAACTTTGGAGGGGTAACCCTTAACTTAGGTCGATGAGGCCATATTCTGAATCATCTGAAAATGATGTCTCTCTCATCTGAGGGGTAAACATACCCAAAAGTTGTTATATATATATATATATATATATATATATATATATATATATATATATATATATATATATATATATATATATATATATATATATAAAACTGTGCAGGCCGATGAAGCCGCTATGAACATCTACTGATATACAAAATATACAGGACGAATCTACAAGCCTCTAGAGATAACTGAACTATATCATGGTGGGACAGGGCCTCGTCCTGCCCATCAAACCTGTATAAGAAAATGGACTCAAAGGTCTAGACCTGGTAACTGTGAGGAACTGGAGCTTACCAACCGAGCTGATGTTTGACTCTGTCTACTGGGAAGGTCTATCCAGCTGTCTATTAGGATCTGCAAGCATGAAATGCAGCGTCACAACAAAAGGGATATCTGTACGAAATAATGTACCGCGTATGCAGGGCAATATAATAACTGAAAGCTGAAACATAACTGATAATATGATAACTGAAAGTAACTGGAAGTCAAAGATAATATGAAAATATGCTTACCTGCTGATACTGACTCAACTCTCTCAATATAGTAAGTAAAATAGTTGTCCGGCCTTATATGGCTCAGTATATGTAACTGCTCTGCCGTAGTAGGCTTGCTCATAGGCATTCGGCCATACTATGCTCTGTATCTTGGCCATTCTGGGCTCGCTCATAGGCGCTCGGCCATAGTAGGCTTGGTATATAACTTACCATCTAATCAGAGGTTTTCCAATAGAGGCCTGCCCACTAATTATAGCTCGATGGTGGTGAAAATACTGTAACACTGTCCAATAGGAGCCTGCCTATCGATTATAGCTCGATGGTACTGTAATAGTGTATATATGTATAGATCCTCTTCTCTCTTGACTGGAAGAAGACAATACTTAACTGAATATAAAGTCCCGATAAGGGAGAATACTATAACTCTGAGACTAGGATAATGTACATAAATTCAGGAGTAGGAACTTCTCTTTATGTCTCGTTATCAAACTCATGTTGTTACGCAATCATGCCAAAATGAAGTAAAAGTTTAGTCTTAACATACCTTAACCCCGTTGAGTCCTTAATACCTTACAAGCAGCTCTTCAAACAACTCAACTCAATCTACCACAGCATAAGGAGATTCAAAATCAGTGCTAAGTAAAGGCTAAGTCCGTTACCTAAGCTATTAGCTCGTTGACATAAATTCGGCAGCATCTCCCCTGTAACAAGGGCCTCCTCCAATACCATATTCCAACAACAACAACCAGAGAAATACAACAAGAACAACATCAATAATAGGGTACAAAATATATCATTAACAAGTCATCAACATATCACGACGAGGGGCAAGCTCGGATTGAATCCCTTTAGCAGCCTTCAACCCTATTATCATTCATTTTTGAACTTAATAATATACTCAGTACAATAAAAAATATCTTTTAAGGTATTTCCAACCTTGTGCTCAATTTTAAAGTTACCTGAAATAGCCCAACACAAGATAATATCTCTGTCGACAACTTCCAAGTGCTTTATAGCCATTTCCTTTTCTAGTTATCAATTTCCTCAACAAGATTGACATGTAAACCAACATAGTCATAAAAATATTATAGCCAACTTATTTTTCGTAATTTCCAGCCACTTAAAGTTCATATGAGCAACTTTCAAATCAATCCATTAGCAACAACAACATCTCAAGCTAGTCCAAGTATTATCTTGTAGTTTATCATCCCAACAATTTAACCAACATATAAGAAAGCTTAAGCACAATTAGTACGTTGTTATACTCACCTTCGACAGTAGAAAAGACTTGAAATTCAGCCAAACACAGCCTACAATTATCCTCAATGACAACACAACCTCAAAGAGGTGTTGTCCTTCACTAGAACTAACTTTTGATGTTAAAATATGGTGTAATCACTTTGGAATCACTTCAAACCCTTATGGTATCTGTTTAGGAGGGTTTGGAGGAGTGTACGGATTAGGTTGGGTATAAAAATGAGAAATAAAGGCTGTCCAAATCGTTTTAAAGGTGAAGTAGGTCGACCACCGCCTAAGTGGGTCTCATTGTGAGCTGCTTGTGCAGTCTCGCAAAAACATGAGTATCTCTCTACTCAGATATTGTATTGACAAATGGTTTAATGCATTGGAAATTAGACTCGTAGATGTTCAATTTGGTAGGTTGTTTATCCAATAATTCTAAGTATATTAAGAGAAAATCTCAGCTATATTTGACCTAAATTTCAGCATATTTATGAATGTAACTTGTGACGACCTTTGCCAACTTTTGTTCCACAACTTGATTGACTTAAAAACATAACACATGAATATCGTACAACTAACATAAATCATAACATAACCTCCTTATCATGTTAATCATCCTAGTCTCGTCCCAAAAGTACATGTTATATTATTGCCAACTTGTCGACTTTCGACGAAACTTATTTTCTTCAATTCATTTAGCTTCTAAGCTTTCCAACCCTTTTGGTACTTGGTACTTGGTATTCATGATCTTAAGTATTTGTAACCTCCAAGTTAACATGATTAACTTACTTTATGTACTTTCAAAGATGATCTTATTTCTTACATCAATTGACTTGCGACGTAGTCTCACGTACGAAAACATAGGGTGTAACATTATGTGTAGGGATAACGTATATGTGAGGTAGCGAGTACCCATGCGCTGTCATTGGGTTAAGGTATGTGGGTGGAATTTATTTTATATTATTTCATTAATTATGTTATCCATTCTAAGGTTAGATTATTACTTCTTTAATTATTTGTTTCGTAGTTATTGCTTATTTTATAGATGTTGAATATTTTGGAAGATGAAGTTTGATATCATGGCACCATATTTGAAGTCAAATTATTCCCTGCATTGTCTATTATTCGGATTCATATTATTACATGGTGAGGATGACAGTAAAAGCACGGAGGATGATATCATGCCATTTCATTCATATTATACATGGTGAGGATGAGAGTAAAAGCATGAAGGGTGATGTCGTACCATTACCCTTCGTGCCATTATACTCATGTTATTGCATGGTGAGGACGAGAGTAAAAGCACAAAGGATGATGTCGTGCCATTTTCATATCATTGATTTGACTGATTTCCTATTTTGGTGATTTACTTAGTTATTTCGTGTCTTCATACTTATCGTACCTATTATATCTTCCCCTTATCGCATGTTCCATCCCATTTAGTATTTTATCATTCTTCTCATTATTTTGCTGCTTATTATATACTTTTACAAGTTTATTTACTTAGGTGTCCTGTCATAGCCTCGTCACTACCTCGTCGAGATTAGGCTCGACACTTACGGAGTACATTGGGTCGGGTTTACTCATACTATACTTTTGCACTTCTTGTGCAGATACTAGTATTGGTCCCAGCAGTGCTTGAGGTGCATCACCTCGGATTGTTTCCTACGGAGACTCGAGGTAGATCTGCTGGCATCCGCAAACCTTGAGTCCCCTTTTATTTCCCACTTTTACTGTTTATCTCTTTCAAACAGTTGTATTTATTTCAGACTTTTTTTGTAGACTTCTAGTTGCTCGTGACTTCGGATTTCTGGGAGTGGATATTATCACGTGGTTTATATTAGCATTGTGTTAGACATGGCATTTATTTCTCATGGAATAATCATTTTGTTTTTAACTGTTAAAATCTGGTTAATTATTTATCTCACCCCGCTTTGCCTAGCAAGTAGATGTCAGGCGCCATAGCAAGTAGATGTCAGGCGCCATCAAGACCCCAAGATTAGGATTCCGGGTCGTGACATACACTCAGTCGGATTGTCTTCCAGTCCATAACTCATATGGGGTGGTAGTAAATGACTTTGTAGGCACTGGATTAAGTATATAGGTGACAGGAAGCAACGCATCACCCTAGTAACTAATTGGGAGGTTCACTTGTGCCATCATTGACCTAACCATTTCTAGGAGCCTTATGTTTCTTCTCTCTGCAAAACTATTTTGTTGTGGAGTATTTGGGAAAGTCAACTGATGAAATATTTCCTTTTCATCACACAACCCATTAAATTGGGTTGATAAGTATTTACGACCACGGTCAGTTCGAAGAGCTTTTAACCTTTTATCTAATTGATTTTCCAATAAGCTCATATAGCATTTGAAGCAACTTACTGATTCTGATTTGTGGAAAATTAAATAGATGTAACTGAAACGAGTAAAGTCATAAAAAAATGTGATGAAATAACTTGCTTAATGCCTAGCCCTAATATTCATAGGCTCATAGATGTAAGAATGGACTAATTGCAAAAGATATTCAGCTCTCATCGCCTTACCAAAAGGTTTTCTTGCAGAATTTCCTGCTAGACAACTTTCACAAGTGGACAATTCAATATATTCAATGCTGAAAGTGAACCTTATTTTGCTAACCTTTGCATTCTTTGTTGGCCAATATGACCAAGTCTAGCATGCCATATACTTACATCACTATCATATTTATGTAAAGAAACAAACATAGAAAAACCAGCATTATATTAAATGAATCATAATCCAAACCTATAATAATTAAACCTCTAGTCATATGACCAAAACCAAATAAAGTTGAACCAAAAGTTAACTTGGCAGAATTGCCATGACAAAATAAGTCAAATCCTACCTTAAGCAAAACTGAAACTGAAATAACATTTTGGTGAATTGTTAGTGCAAAGAGAACATCATGTAGTATTAGATCTTTACTGCCACGCAGGACTAACTTGCATGTACCGATCCCTTCAACAATAACTTTATTATTATTGTTTCCTATATATACCCACTTTGTTCCACGTGGAACTCGCAAAAATTCAATAAAGGCACTACATTTTCAAGCATTGTGGTCCGCTGCTCCCGAGTCTACAATCTATGAGGATTAGATTCAGTTAGAAAAACAAAACTAGAAACACAATGTTCACTAATTTTCGCAACGTGAAATACCTTTCGAGGAGGCTCAGAGCAATCTCTGCATAGAGATCGCTTTTGTCACAATTATAGCATTTCACTTTAGCAAATTTGACATGTTTGGGACATCTGTTCATGCCTTTTTCGGTCTTCGCTCTTTTAGAAGGCTGAGCTGGCAGAGTTTGAGGTGTCCCTCTCTTCTTTCCCCAATTCTTTTTCTTTGAATCACTCTTTGTTTTGGAGGTTGTTGTCATATGCAACTCAGTGGCTTTGCAGCCTCAAGGTTTTCCTGCTCTAAGTAAAGATGCCTCTGGACATCTTCCAGAGTTGTGATTTGCTCATTATGGGCCAAATGCATTTTCATATGATCCTAAGAACTAGCTAAAGAATGTATGACAACTTTGATTTGTTGTGCATCGGTCAACACATGACCAACATCTTTCAACTCCCCAATCATGTTTGTCTTTTGCCTCAAATGTGTTTTCATTAAATGTTCTGGGCATTTCATATATGAATCAAATTGATCGTTAAAGATCGCAGCCTTGCAGTGGAACATGTACCAAACATATTCCTCAAATCATTCCAAAGATCCACAGCTCTTTGGCGATCCTTAAACTCCCTTAGGATGTCATCATCAAAGGTGCTCAACAATGTAGCACGAGCAGTAGAGTTCTTTTTCTTCCAACTGTCATAGGCTTCACACTCACGCCTGTGCTGAGAAGTGTTGCATTCCTCAGGCTCATTCATGACACTGTTAATGGCTTCCAGAGCCTCTTGCTCCTCTGGCACATACTGGACTTTCAAACTCCAACTATCATAGTTATCGTCATTGAGTTTCAACCCTTTATTGAGCTCAGCAACAATGTTTTTCGAAGCAGTAGTCATGTCACGTCCCAACCTGGGGAGGCGTAGCTGGCACCCGATGCCGTACTAGCCTGAGCGAACCACTCTGTAACTCATTTGTTTTTCTTCTGTAACTATCATGGGCCAACATGTCCACAACTCATAATGTATAACTATAAGTGGGCAAACGCTTTATCAATGAACCATCATTCTTAAACATGAATACATATGGGCCGTCAAGGACTTTGCCATATTGTACAAAATAAACCTCAGTCTATAAAGCCTCTAAGATTATTTGACATCAAATGGGACAGGGTACCGGCCTACCCATAAATCTGTAGCAAAACTCTAACACGATGACTCAGAGACTCGACTACACTCCGATTGAGGTGGAGTCTTACCGATCCTTCTTTTAATGCTAACCTTGCCTACTATGAGGGCTCGTCAAACTGATTATCGATGCCTACAGGCATGAATGCAGTGTCCCCAACAAAAGGACGTCAGTACGAATAATGTACCGAGTATGTAAGGCAGAATTGAATCATAAACGTCAACATTAATTAAAGACATGCAATAATCAACCTGAATCTCTGAACTGCCACCGTATATATATATATATATATATATATATATATATATATATATATATATATATATATATATATATATAATACTTCTCTTTGAGACTCTTATCCATATCATATGATGCATGACTGCCCAACTGATCAGTGGTAACTGCCCGACCGGCCGTAGCTCGATGGTAAATGTGTAACTGCCCAACCAGCTGTAGCTCGGTGGTAAATGTATAACTGCCCAACCGGCTGTAGCTCGGTGGTAAATGCATGGCTGCCCAACCGGCCGTAGCACGGTGGTAAATGAATATGCATGTATCACTATATTATGAACATTAATATCTTTATCATAGGAACATACTTACACATGCTTGAATATCATTTTATATGAATGAATAACATAGACATCCTTAACTGCTAAGAGTAGAATCACTTATAGAACAACATTCCGTTTACGTTTCATTACTTGGATCGTGCCAAAAGAAAAGAAAGGATAGCCTTAACATTCTTTAATTGCTCTTAAGAGCTCAAGAAGGTCGTAGATGAAGAATTAGACTTGGATCACATTCAAAAGAATTATCCTCAAGGTGTTGGCATGAATTCCCAGCATGAAAGAATTAGCAATTAACTAAAGAGATGCTAAACGTTTTTGATTCATTCTTCATATACAAAGAAGTGAAAATGTTATATGTGTAGCTTTTTCCACCTTTCATGAGAACTTAAGAGTCACCATTTTCCTAAGGCAAAGGCTGCCACGCGAATGATCCTTAAACTTATCCACAAATTTTAATTAATATCCCACTAAAAATTAATAATTAACTAATTATCCACATAATTAAGAATTATCTCAAATTACTTAAAATACTACTCAATTTTAACACACTTTATATATATTACTATCATGGTCATGTGGTAGCTTGTATGGCACTATTCCATAAACATGGGGTATTATAGCTTGGACTGTATTTTATTCCAAAATGACAAACTTCGGCGAAACTCATTTTCTTCGATTTGCTTACCCTCTCACCTTCACGAATTTACTTATCACTTGTTTGAAAAAGCATAATACTTATATCCTCAAAATAATCTTGTTCTCGTCCTAAAGTACTACCATTAAGGTATTAATAAATTATAGTACCATATAAAATCAATACATACACTATTATTTCATTAAAATATCTATGTAAAAATACATATATTTTCTCAACTTCTAATTTCCTAATTATTACACTCCGTAGTATTACGTCGATGTTATGCCCCGTAGTAAAATGAAGTGTAACGACCCGGCCGGTCGTTTGGAGAATTAACGCCCCGATCCCCTATTAACTGCTTTAAACATGTTTGTTTTTGCTATTGTGAGTTGTCAGGAAGATTTGTTTTGAGTTTCGGAGAGTTTTGGGACACTTAGACCCTAATTGAGAGCTTAAACTCTAGAATTTGGACTTTAGTTGGAACAATGTGAAGACGGCCTCGGAATGGAATTCTGTCGATTCTGTTAGCTCCGTTGGGTGATTTTGGGCTTAGGGGTGTGTTCCGATTGTGTTTTGGATGTCCGTAACTTATTTAGGATTGAAATGCCAAAAGTTGAATTTTTGAAGTTTCCGGATCGATAGGGAAATTTTGATATCGGGGTCGGAATCCGATCCCAAAAGTTGGAATAGCTCCATAGTGTTGAATGTGACTTGTGTGCAAAATTTGGGGTCAATCAGACTTCGTTTGGTTGGTTTTGTCATCGGATGTAGAACTCTTAAGATTTCAAGTTCATTAGGCTTGGATTGGAGGGTGAATCGTGGTTTTAGCGTTGTTTGATGTGATTGAGGATTGGACTAAGTTCGTATGATGTTTTTGGATTGGTTGGCATGTTTGGTTGAGGTCCCGAGGGCCTCGGGTGAGTTTCGGATGCTTAATGGAAGTTGAATTTAGACTTAGGCTATTCTGAAGTTTGCTGCTTCTGGTATTTTCGCACCTGCGGTGAGGAGCCCGCAGGTGCGGCCCGCAGAAGCAAGGCAATAGGTTGCAGGTGTAGTCTGGAGCAAAAGGGCCAGTGACCGCAGATGTGGCTCAAGGACCGCAGAAGCGGACCACATCTGCGGAGAAGGGAGCGCAGATGCGGTGCTTAGAGAGTTAATGAAATTCTGCAGATGCGAAGCCAAAGCCGCAGGTGCGGGACCGCAACTGCGGTCCAATGATCGCAGAAGCAGAAATCGCCGGGCAGAAATATGAAAATCGAGGGTTTGAGTTCATAACTAGGAAAAATCAAATTTGGAGCTCGGGATAGGGCGATTCTGTAGGGATTTTGAAGAGAAGATCATTGGGTGATGATTCCTAATCCCTTTTTGGTTGTATTCCATTAATCTAAGCTTAGTTTTGTCATTTAACTTCGCATTTGGGGTGAAAAATTAGGAGAATTGAGGAAAAGTTCTCCAACCAAGTTTTTGGGTTTTGATTGGGTTTTAGTTGTCAGAATTGAGTGATTTTTAGACGAGTTCGAGGTAAGAGCGTGATTTCGGATTGATTTTGAGCTGGTTCGAGGTAAGTCGCTTGCCTAACCTTGTGTGGAGGAACTCCTCTTAGGATTTGGTATTGTTGTTATATAAATGCTGTGTACGTGAGGTGACGAGTGCGTACACGGGCTAATTGTTGGGAAAAACCCCTTTTCATTAACTAAATATCTGTGTTTTTCCTTTTTGTTGAACACTACATGTATCTTGAAGCGTCCTATTTAGCTTAGGAAAGCATGCTTAAGTGATTTAGCTGTTCTACCTGCTTAAACTGTATACTTGAATTCTGTGCAGCATCTTTAGAATAGAAATATCTGTTTTCTTGGTACGAACTTGAATAGAACTGTAGATTCTTTTCTTGAGACCGTTCTGTATTTACTTTTGGGACTACGGGACGATATCCCGGGAGATTCTCATGCATATTTACTTTGGGACTATAGATTGGTATTCCGGGAGATCCCCCTACACATTTATAATTGGGACTATGGGACGAGATACCGGGAGATCCCCCTGTAATGGATATCTGCTTTGGGACTACGGATTGGTATTCCGGGGGATTCCCCTACATATTTATGATTCTGACTACGGGACGCTATCCCGGGAGATCCTCTGCACATTTATATTTGGGACTACGGGACGACATCCTGGGAGATCCCCTGTTGCTACCTCTGGTACTGAGCTATATTCTTTCCGTGATTTTATTCTTATTCGACTGTTAGAATTTTAATTATACTGTCGCATTTCATACTGTTTTACCTTGTTTTATATGTATATAACTAGTAGGACCCTGACTTTCCTCGTCACTACTCGATCGAGGTTAGGCTTGGCACTTACTGGGTACCGCTGTGGTGTACGCATGCCCTTTCCTGCACATGTTTTTCGTGTGCAGATCCAGGTTCTCTGCTCAGCCATTCTATCAGTGAGGCGGGCGATATCAGAGACTTCAAGGTATATCTGCCGCGTCCGCAGACCTAGAAGTCCCTCTCTATTCCTCCCTTTAGGTTTATACTTCCTGTATTTACTTTTGATTAGACATTCTGGAGTTAGAACACTCTGTAGTTTCTATAGCTTGTGATTTCATGAGATTCCGGGTTTTGGGAGTTTTGATTCAGTTTTGAGAGTGTGTATTGTATATGCCGAGCATCATTTAAACTCTTTTATAATGTTTTGCTAGTTTCGTATTTCATTTCCTTTTTCCGCAATTTGTTAGGCTTACCTAGTCGTAGAGACTAGGTGCCGTCACGACAGTTCACGGAGGGAGAACTTAGGTCGTGACAAGTTGGTATCAAAGCTCTAGGTTCATAGGAGTCATGAATCACAAGCCGCTTTATTAGAGTATCGCGGATCGGTACGGAGACATCTGTACTTATCTACGAGAGGCTATGTAACTGTTAGGAAAAATTCCACATCATTTGATTTCCTTCTTATGCAAGATTTTAATATCAAAATTTTAAACCTCTGTCTTCTATTCTCTCACAGATGGTGAGGACACGTGCTACCGGAGATGTCTAGGCACCCGCGTCCTCTGCTAGATCCGTCAGAGGTCGGGGCCGGGGTAGAGGCCGAGGGCGCGCATGGTACAACCAGAGCACCCGCGCGAGTTGCCACAGAGGAGCCACCAGCCGCTCCAGCCGGAGCCCAGGCACCTGATACGCCTACTGCTGCTACTACTGCAGCTCTCCGGGAGACTCTTGCACAGTTCATGAGTATGTACACCACTCTAGCTCAGGCGGGGTTTCTTCCCCTTGCTGCAGCCACATCTTAGGCCGGGGGAGGGGCACAGACTCCCGTTGCCCGCACTCCTGAGCAGCGAGTACAGGTCGAGCAGGTCCCAAAGGTTATACCGGTACCGCCTGCAGCCCCAACTCAGCCCGAGGATAAGGCAGTAGCTTCAGCGGAGGAGTAGAAAAGGCTTGAGAGGTTCAAGAAGTACTAGCCTCCTACATTCAGTTGTCTAGCGTCAGATGATGTTCTGGGATTTCTGGAGGAGTGCTACCGTATCCTCCGTACTATGGGTATATCAGGATCAAGTGGGGTTTCTTTCACTGCCTTCAAGCTTCGAGGAGCAGCCTATCAGTGGTGGCGTACTTTTGAGCTGGACAGTCCAACTGAGGCAGCTTCCCTGACATGGACTCAGTTTTCAGATATGTTCTTGAGAGAGTATGTCCCACAGAGCCTCAGGGACATATGGCGCGCAGAGTTTGAGCATTTGCGCCAGGGTACTATGACTGTTTCGGAGTATGCTAGCCGTTTCACTGACTTGGCTAGGCATGCACCAGCCTTGGTTTCTATGGTTCGCCAGAGAGTTTGCTAGTTTATTGAGGGGCTTATTCCCAGCATCAGATCTAGCATGGCCCGGGAGTTGGAGATGGATATCTCTTATCAGCAGGTGGTGAGTATTGCTGGGAGAGTAGAGGGCATACACGCTCGGGATAGAGAGGAGAGAGACGCCAAGAGGTCTCGAGTGTCGGGCCATTTCTCTGGTGCCCGTGTCCCAACTGCAGTTCGTCATGGTAGCGGTTATATGAGTCGCCCTGTTCATTCCGCTCTTTTAGCAGCCAGTGGTATTCTAGCTCCTCCTAGACCTCAAGAGCCTTATTATGCACCTCCAGTATCCAGCGCGCCTCCTGCACAAAGTGCTTTTAGTGGTCAGTCCAGCAGACCTGGCCCGAGCCAGTCTCAACCGCCACATCCTCCTAGAGCTTGTTTTGAGGGTGGCGACACAAGCCATGTGGTGAGGGACTGCCCCAGACTTAGGAGGGGTGCACCTCCACAGACTTCTTAGCCACAGCGTGCTCCGCAGAGTTCCCAGGCTATGATTATAACACCAGTTGCTACCCCACCTGCCCAGCCAGCTAGAGGTGGAGGTCGGGGAGGTAGAGGTCGCCGTAGAGGGGGAGGCCAGGCCAGATATTATGCTCTTCCTGCCCGTACAGAGGTTGTTGCCTCCGATTCTGTCATCATAGGTATTGTTCTAGTTTGTCATAGAGATGCATCGGTTTTATTCAATCCAGGCTCCACTTATTCTTATGTGTCCTCTTATTTTGCCCCGCATTTGGGCATATCTTGGGATTCTTTGAGTTCCCATGTTTCTGTTTCTACTCCTTGTGAACAACTAATTTTTGACCACACCCAAATTCTATACTATTTTAGGATAAATATTACTTTTAGGTCTAATTTTGATATTTTATAACTTTTAACTTACTGTTATATGTTTTACTAGAGAAAAATTTAAAACTACAAAAATCGCGTGTTCTTAGAGTATATGTTTTGTTCCTCCTTTTAAATAGAAGAAAATTTATAATTTTTTTTTTTGTTTTAAATTAGGATATTGATAAGTAGACTAGTAACTTTTAATCTATTTTTAGTGCCATTTAAATCATAGTCCAAGTATATATTTGTATTAGTCTAAAAATAGGTAATTAATATTCTTATCTTTATATTTTCTTTTATTTCTTTAAAAAAAGAATGTAGAAAAGAAATTAATCACTAATCCCAAATCTTTAACGTCCCAAAAATCCCCACAATCCTCACGTCTCATCCCACTTTCCCTAACTTTCATGTCACTCACACACACACGACATCACATACACACACGATCTCACCAACATTCATTTCTTCGAAGGCATAAGCCAATTTATTTATAAAAAGACACAAAGGAAGAAGTATTGGAGGGCAATCGGAGAGAGAAAAAAGGGAGCAACTAAGCAAAACTAGCATTGTTTCTTTTAGAGTGAAAATTACTTTGAGATAAACTGTTTGGGTTAACTTATTAGGTCCAAAGCTGAAAATCGAAGTATTCTTCGTGGTTTTAAGATTGCGGGTTCAACTCAACAAATTGTAAATATTTTCTTTGTTGTAAAATATTGGAAAAGGTAACACCCAATCTCCTCTGTATAGTTTAAATATGATATATGAGATCTATGTCTTCTTAAAGTGTGAAAATTTCCTTTAATTCGTTTGTAGGTTTTTGTTTAGAATTAATTTTTTTTGCCATCTTTTCTTTTTCTCTGGTATGATCAAGTGGCTAAAGTTTGTTATTCCTCTTTGTATATAATACTTAATATGTTAAAAACACTTTTATACTAATTCATGAATTCGGAGGCAAGATATAATGAGAGTTAACATGCTATTCTTAATTAGTTAAGTCTATTGTTTGTAAAGCTAGGTTTTGTTTTGAATTTGTAAATCTAATTTGGGGCTGATAATATTAATTAATCTTAATAAATTGGTCAAATAATTTTGATAAGTCAGTGTATTAATCAAAGGACTTTTATCAAACAAGTTTCGGAAGTTGACAAAAAAAAAATTTAAGAATCTGTTGGTAAATCTAGTATGTTTGCTCATGGTATTCAATACATTTATTTTACTCTTCTAGATATAAAGTTCAAGTCATGGTCTCCGAGTTTTGGAATTAGTTTGTATTGGCAATGTAACTACTGTCAAATAGATTTAATGAATTAAATTATTGAATCAAAAGATTTTATATCCGATTTCGACAAACTGATTGTATTCTTTAGTGCAAATTTATTTGTCTTAGTCACATATTATATTTAGGTTTTTTTAGATAAGTACTTATTTTCTTAGAACGTAAGATAAAAGTTCTGTATTTTCCGCAATGTCAACATATGAATATGGAATCTTCTTATATTGGCGTGTGCTTTGGAAAAAGAAGGGTTTCATATCATGTTTGATGTCTTCATATTTGTTATTCATTTTTTTTTGCTTTAGGACAGATTAATGATTTGGGATATATGTTTGTTTAAATAGTATAGCTTGTTTGGTATATATAATGGTTGCAAGAAGTAAAATAAAGGCAGCAGTAAAAGGAATTGTGAGGGAGCGAAATGAGTTAGGAATTAATTCAAGATTCCTTGTAAATAAGTAAAACTATATATATAAATAAATGTCTCGGATCAAAAAAGATACTCTGAATAAGCTAGTATGTTTTAGGGGCGTGTTAACCAATCCGTTATCATGATAGTGTACACGTTTGCGTGACATAGTTATGGTTTCCCAAATTAAGGGCAAAGTATACGTTCGCGCAACTTTGACAAAACAATCTTAAAAATAATAAAGTGTTATCAATTGTGTACACGTACGCGTGACATGACTCCTGACACACTAAGCAAAAATGAATCCACGTACGCGTGATTCATTTCAAGATAATTCTATAATTACAAATAATCAAGCAATTGAAAGCGGTTTAAGGAAAAAGTGCATAAATTTCTCTAGAACATAAAACATCCAAAATTAGTTAAGCCAGTTATAATTATTAAAGCGACCGTGCTAGAACCACGAAACTCGGGAGTGCCACACACCTTCTCCCGGGTTAACAGAATTCCTTATTCAGTCTTCTGTGTTTCGCAGACTTAACTAGAGTCAATTTCCTTGAATTGGGATTTTAAAATGATGACTTGGGACACCGTAAATATTTATTCCAAGTGGCGACTCTTAAATACAAATGAATTAATCCCTTTTCAAATAATGTCGCTTAAATTGAAAAATTCCTTTCTTTCCTATCTCCTCAGGAAAAAGGAGGTGTGACAGCTTCTCTTGTAGTGGACCGTGTTTATCGGTCGTGTTTGATTGCTCTTAGTGGTTTTGAGACCAGAGCCGATTTATTATTGCTCAGCATGGTAGATTTTGATGTTATCTTGGGCGTGGGTTGGTTGTTGCCCCATTATGCTATTCTTGATTGTCGCGCCAAAATCATGACGCTGGCTATGCTAGGTGTACCGCGAGTAGAGTGGAGGGTACTTTAGATCACACTCCAGTAGAGTTATTTTATTTTTTAAGCTCAGCGAATGGTTGAGAAGGGGTGTGACGCGTATCTAGCTTATGTGAGAGATGTCAGTATTGATACCCCTACAGTTGATTCAGTCCCAGTGCGGGATTTTCTCGATGTGCTTCTAGCTGATCCTCCGGGTATGCCACCCGACATAGATATTGATTTCGGCATTGATTTGTTGCCAGGTGCTCAACCTATTCTATTCCTCCTTATCGTATGACTCCTCTTGAGTTGAAGGAGTTGAAGGAGCAGTTGCAGGAATTGCTTGACAAATGTTTTATTCGGCCCAGTGTATCACCTTGGGGTGCGTTTGTTTTGTTTGTGAAGAAAAAGGATGGTTCTATGCGTATGTGCATTGATTATCGCCAGTTGAACAAAGTTACAGTGAAGAACCGCTATCCTTTGCCTCATATTGATGATCTGTTTGACTAGTTACAGGTGCACGAGTGTTTTCTAAGGTTGACCTGTGTTTAGGTTATCATCAGTTGAAGATTCGAGAGCCAGATATCCCGAAGACTACTTTCAGGACTCAGTATGGTCATTACGAGTTCCTTGTTATGTCATTTGGGCTGACCAATGCCCCAGCAGCCTTTATGCATTTGATGCACAGCGTGTTCCGGCCATATCTTGACTTGTTTGTCATTGTCTTTATTGATGATATTCTGGTATACTACCGGAGTCGGGAAGATCATGAGTAGCACCCGAGGACAATGTTTCATACTTTGAGAGAAAAGAAATTATGTGCGAAGTTCTCGAAATGTGAGTTTTGGTTGGATTCCGTGGCATATTTGGGTCACGTGGTATCGAATGAAGGGATCAAGGTGGATCCAAAAAATGTGGAAGCAGTGTAGAGCTGGCCCAGACCATCCTCAGCTATAGAGATCCATAGTTTTCTTGGCTTGGCGGGTTATTACCGTCGATTTGTTGAGGGATTTTCATCTATTGCACCATCTATGACCAGGCTGACCTAGAAGGGTGCTCCATTCTAGTGGACGGAAGAGTGTGAGGAGAGCTTCTAGAAGCTCAAGACAGCTTTGACTACAGCCCCAGTATTGATATTGCCTACAGGTTCGGGCTCTTATACTGTCTATTGTGATGCCTCGGGGATTGGCCTTAGAGCGATATTGATGCAGGACGGTAGGGTGATTGCCTACGCGTCCAGACAGCTGAAGGTGCATGAGAAGAATTATCATGTCCATGATCTCGAGTTAGCTACTATTGTTCATGCTTTGAAGATCTATCGTCATTATTTGTACGGTGTGCCTTATGAGATCTATACTGATCCCCGGAGTTTGCAGCATCTGTTCAAGCAGAAGGACCTAAATTTGCGCCAGAGGAGGTGGTTAGAGCTACTGAAGGACTATGATATCACTATCTTGTATCACCCGGACAAGGCCAATATGGTGGACGATGCTTTGAGTCGCCAGGCGGAGATTTTGGGTAGTTTGGATTATCTACCAGTAGCAGAGAGGCCCATGGTGATGGATGTTCAGGCCTTAGCCAGCCAGTTTGAGAGATTGGACCTTTCAGAGCCTAGCCGGGTCCTTGATTATATGGTTTCTCGGTCTTCCTTGTTTGATCGTATCCGGGAGTGCCAGTTTGATGACCCTCATTTGCTTGTCCTCAAGGACAAGGTTCTGCATGGTGATGCTAGAGATGTGACCATTGGTGATGACGGGGTATTGAGGATGCAAGGTCGGGTTTGTGTACCCAATTTTGATGGGCTTCGGGAGTTGATTCTGGAGGAGGCCCACAATTTGCGGTATTCCATCCATCCGGGTGCCGCAAAGGTGTACCAGGATTTGAGACAACACTATTGGTGGAGGCGGATGAAGAAAGATATAGTTGGGTTTATAGCTCGGTACCTAACTGTCAGCAGGTAAAGTATGAGCACCAGAGACCGGGTGGTTTGCTTCAACAGATAGAGATTCCAGAGTGGAAATGGGAGCGGATCACCATGGACTTTGTAGTTGGACTCCCACGGACTTTGAGGAAGTTCGATGCCATTTGGGTGATTGTGGATCGGCTGACCAAGTCCGCACATTTCATTCCTGTGTGTACTACCTATTCTTCGGAGCGGTTGGCGGAGATTTATATTTGGGAGATTGTTCGTCTGCATGGTATTCCAGTTTCCATCATTTTAGATAGAGGTACTCAGTTCACATCACGGTTCTGGAGGGCCGTACAGCATGAGTTGGGTACTTGGGTGGAGTTGAGCAAAACATTTCACCCCAGACGGACAGACAGTCCGAGCGCACTATTCAGATTCATAAGGATATGCTCTGTACGTGTGTGATGGAGTTTGGAGGGTCTTGGGAACAGTTCTTGCCACTGACGGAGTTTGCCTACAACAACAGTTATCAGTCCAGCATTCAGATGGCACCGTATGAGGCTTTGTATGGTAGGCGGTGTAGATCCCCGGTGGGTTGGTTTGAGCCGGGCGAGGCTAGATTATTCGACACAAACTTGGTTCAGGACGCGTTGTATAAGGTTAAGGTGATTCGTGATAGACTCTGTACAGCCTAGTCCAGATAGAAAAGTTATGCGAACCAGAAGGTTCATGGTGTTTCCTATATGGTTGGAGAGCGGGTCTTGCTTTGGATTTCGCCTATGAAGGGCGTTATGAGATTTGGGAAGAAGGGGAAATTGAGTCCGAGGTTTATTGGTCCTTTTGAGGTATTGCGACGTGTTGGGGAGGTTGCTTATGAGCTCGCCTTACCTCCCAGCTTGGCAGGAGTTCATCCGGTATTTCATGTTTCGATGCTTCGGAGGTATCACGGTGATCCGTCGCACATGTTGGATTTCAGTTCAGTCCAGTTGAACAAGGATCTATCTTATGTTGAGGATCCAGTGGCTATATAGGACAGGCAGATTCAAAAGCTGAGGTCAAAGAGCATTGCTCAGTGAAGGTTCAGTGGCGCGGTCAGCCGGTCGAGGAGGCGACTTGGGAGATCGAGCAGGATATGCGTAGCCATTACCCTCATCTTTTCACCACTTTAGGTATGTCTCTATGCTCGTTCGAGGAAGAACGAATGTTTTAAGAGGGGGAGGATGTTACAACCCGGCTGATCATTTTGAGAATTAACGCACTGATCCCCTATTAACTGCTTTCCCCGTGTTTGTTTCTGCTATTGTGAGTTGTCGGGAAGATTTGTTTCGAGTTTCGGAGAGTTTTTGGACACTTAGTCCCTAATTAAGAGCTTAAACTCTAGAATTTGGACCGTAGTCGGAACAGTGTGAAGATGGATTCAGAATTCTGTCAAACCCGTTAGCTCCGTTGAGTGATTTCGGGCTTAAGGGTGTGTTCGGATTGTGTTTCGAGGTCCTTAGCTTATTTAGGCTTGAAATGCCGAAAGTTGAATTTTTGAAGTTTCTGGATCGAGAGTGAAATTTTGATATCGGGGTCGGAATCCAATTCTGAAAGTTGGAATAGCTCTGTAGTGTTGAATGTGGCTTGTGTGCAAAATTTTGGGTCAATCGGACTTGGTTTGGTTGGTTTTGTCATCGGATGTAGAATTCTTAAGATTTCAAGTTCATTCGGCTTGGATTGGAGGGTGAATCGTGGTTTTAGCGTTGTTTGATGTGATTTTAGGATTGGACTAAGTTTGTATGATGTTTTAGGATTGGTTGAGGTCCCGGGGGCCTCAGGTTGGTTTCGGATGCTTAACGGAAGTTGAATTTGGACTTAGGCTACTCTGAAGTTTGCTGCTTCTTGTATTTTCGCACCTGCGGTGAGGAGCCCGCAGGTGCGGCCTGCAGAAGCAGGGCAATAGGTCGCAGGTGCGGTCTGGAGCTCAAGGGCCAGCGACCGCAGATGCGGCTCAAGGACCGCAGAAGCGGGCTGCATCTGTGGAGAAGGGAGCGCAAGTGCGGTGCCTAGAGAGTTAATGAAATTCAGCAGATGCGGAGCCCAAGCCGAAGGTGCGGTCCTATGATCGCAGAAGCGGACATCACTAGGCAGAAATATGAAAATCGAGGGTTTGAGTTCATAACTTGGAAAAATCAAATTTAGAGCTCGGGGTAGGGCGATTATGTGGGGATTTTGAAGAGAAGATCATTGGGTAATGATTCCTAATCCCTTTTTGGTTGTATTCCATTAATCTAAGCTTAGTTTTGTCATTTAATTTTGGATTTGGGGTGAAAAATTGGGAGAATTGAGGAAAAGTTCCCCAACCAAGTTTTTGGGTTTTAGTTATGGGAATTGAGTGATTTTTGGATTAGTGTGCTCGTGAGTGAATGGGTGTTCTAAATTGGTAACCTTTACCCGATTCCGAGACGTGGGCCCGGGGAGGATTTTTGGGCGTTTTTCTAATTTCTCACCGTAGCTTTAAATTCGTTAGTTAAATTAGCTGCTTGTTATTTTAGTTACGTTATGTAATTAATTTGATTAGATTTGGGCCACTCGGAGTTGGATACTCGTGGCAAGAGCGTGATTTCAGATTGATTTTGAGCTGGTTCGAGGTAACTGGCTTGCCTAACCTTGTGTGGGCGAACACCCCTTAGGATTTGGTATTGTTGTTATATAAACGCCGTGTACGTGAGGTGACGAGTGCGTACACGTGCTAATTGTTGGGAAAACCCCCTTTTCATTAATTAAATATCTGTGTTTTTCCTTTTTGTTGAACACTACTTGTATCTTAAAGCCTACTGTTTAGCTTAGGAAAGCATGCTTAAGTGATTTAGCTGTTCTACCTGCTTAAACTGTATACTTGAATTCTGTGCAACATGTTTAGAATAGAAATATCTGTTTTCTTGGTACGAACTTGAATAGAACTGTAGATTCTTTTCTTGAGACCGTTGTGTGTTTACTTTTGGGACTATGGGACGATATCCCGAGAGATTCCCCTGCATGTTTACTTTGGGACTACGGATAGGTATTCCGGGAGATCCCCCTGCACATTTATAATTGGGACTACGGGATGAGATCCCGGGAGATCCCCCTGTACTGGATATTTACTTCGGGACTACGGATTGGTATTCCGGGGGATTCCCCTACATATTTATGATTCTGACTACGGGACGCTATCCCGGGAGATCCTCTGCACATTTATATTTGGGACTACAGGACGACATCCTGGGAGATCCCCTGTTGCTACCTCTGGTACTGAGCTATATTCTTTCCGTGATTTTATTCTTATTCGACTGTTAGAATTTTAATTATACTGTCGCATTTCATACTGTTTTACCTTGTTTTATATGTATATAACCAGTAGGCCCCTGACCTTCCTCGTCACTACTCGATCGAGGTTAGGCTTGGCACTTACTGGGTACCGCTGTGGTGTACTCTTGCCCTTTCCTGCACATGCTTTCTGTGTGCAGATCCAGGTTCTTCTGCTCAGCCGTTCTATTAGTGAGGCAGGCGATATCAGAGACTTCAAGGTATATCTGCCGCGTCCGCAGACCTAGAAGTCCCTCTCTATTCTTCCCTTTAGCTTTATACTTCCTGCATTTGCTTTTGATTAGACATTCTGGAGTTAGAACACTGTGTAGTTTCTATAGCTTGTGTTTTCATGAGATTCTGAGTTTTGGGAGTTTTGATTTAGTTTTGAGAGTGTGTAATATATATGCCTAACGGTATTTTTAACTCTTTTATCATGTTTTACCCGCAACTTGCTAGTTTCGTATTTCATTTTCTTTTTCCGCAATTTGTTATGCTTACCTAGTCGTAGAGACTAGGTGTTGTCACGATAGTTCACGGAGGGAGAACTTGGTCGTGGCATGAGTATTGATTATGATGTTAAAACTACATATGCTAGCATGTATTTATGCATAATACACATGATTAGCGTAATATGGGTCCTATAATTAGTAGAGAAATGTTGAGGTGTTTATGTGTATAAATGTATTCTTTGTAAAATATCTATTGCCAAGTAAAGGCAATTATTGCCTCTTCCACCTCGAAGTCCCTAAGTAATTACAAATTGATACTTATCCAATCTTTATATTGAAGGAGGTCATTTAGGAGTTGCTGCACATCATACAATTCATATAAACCCCACCTCAAACAATTAGGAGCCCTTTACAATTTCACCTTACGGACAACTCTCTCTAAGGCAATTGTATTGCAATTTTCCTCTTGGTTTGGGAATTTTTGTGTGTAAATATGTTAGGAAAGGCTTATCTCAAGTTCATATTATCCATTTTCTTCAAATAATTAAGGTTAGAATTCAATAATCCTTCTAGATAAGTTTGTCTTCTACTTGGAGAAATCCACTTTAAATTCTTATTGATGTAGAAATAAAGGTTCTTGAAGTGTTTTTGAGGAAGAATTTGGTTGTGTTGAAGGGCTAATATAGTTATAAATATGTATATGTGTTCATATTCTTGCTGGTCAAGGTAATATCATACTATTCTCCGTGTTTTTGAGGTCATTTGGATCATAGAGTTGTTGAACGGTTTTGAGTGGTTCTTTAGGTATCCTATGGCTGAAAATTGTGAAGTATATTTGTTTATGATGGTGGTTGTGTTGTGAGTGGAGGAGAAGAGCTATTAGTGTTGACTTGTCATTGTAGGATGAAATGAAGCTTATGCACCCTAAGTGTTCGATAAAATATTGTCGTGAATCCAATTCTTGGTTTATTGATTCGATTGTGATCCAAATCATTTATACAATGTAGATTATCATCCGTAGAGCGTACAGGAACTTGTGGGCTACCGCTAGCCAAGCAACAGATGTATGTTAAGGCTATCCCTTCTTTCCTTTTGGCATGATCCATACGATACAAACGAAACAAGCAAATGCACAACTTTCATAAATGACTCTATTCATAGAAGTACTAGAAGTGCCTATCTTCTTGATTCTCCATGTGTCCAATTATTTTATCATCTGTTCATGGGTCTCAGAAAATACGTAAGTTGATAAAGTTTACTTCATGATATTAATCAGAGGCATAATGGTCTTATGACGTTCCGAGAGACTTTATTGACATAATTCTCATGCATTGCATTCATTTATACATGTACATTGACCCATGACCAGATGGCGTTATATACGTGTATGTATGTGTATATATATATATATATATATATATATATATATATATATATATATATATATATATATGGGAAAAGGTTACGGCGTTATACACGCTCCACCACTTGATCAGCTGGTATACGTTGATGATTTGCCCACAGTGGTCGAGATGATATGGTGGGATGTCCTCAGAGGCTTGATGATGCTATGAACGCCTATACCCATGCATGGTATGACATTTATACGCATATGCGTGACATTATAAGTATTAAGTGATTCACATAGCTATTCACACTTACATGTCGATTCTTTTACTCCATGTTTCTCTCATGTCTATTGTTTACTAATTTTTATTCCTTACATACTCGGTACATTATTTGTACTGACGTCCCATTTACTTGGGGACGTTGTGTTTCATGCCCGCAGGTCCCGATAGAGGGGTCAAGAGTCCTCGAAGTAGCTCCGTGGAAGATGTTGGTGCGCGCCATTTGCTCTGGACTTGCTTGTTTGATCAGTATGATTTAGACACGTATTGTTTGGTATGGTGGGGCCCTGTCCCGACCTTTATGATAAGTATGTACTCTTAGAGACTTGTAGACAGATGTCATGTATACAGATACTTGTATGGCCTTGCCGGCCTATATTATTAGTATATAATGGATCATATTGGCCTTATAAGCCCGTATGTCACAGGTATGAGTTTCTATTTCAAGTTGGGTCATTCTATGTCGGGTATTCCCTCATGTTTACTCTGGTTATCTCATGACATCCCTTCTAGCGCACTTACCTATGATGATGTGATCAGAAAGATACTTTATGTTGGTACTCGGTTGAGTAAGGTACCGGGTACCCGTCGCGGCCCATCTTCTAGGTATCGACAAGTCTAATTAAGAGAGTTAAGAAGAGTTTGAAATGATGTGATATCTCGCTTGATATTCCGGGATGACATAAGGAAATCTATGGTGCAAGCAAGTTGAAGGAAGGTTGCGAGTAGCATAAATAGATATGTGTAGGCCGCAAGCTAAAGTATGGTAAAACGACAAGGTTTTAGGAAGGCAGGAGTAAGGATAAGAAAAGGCGAGTGAAGAGGTGACGAGAATGAATAAGTACTCGAGATTAAGCCCATGAAAACAAGAGGGTTGATAGTTTCTCTAAGTTATAGAAAGTTCAGTATAGCTTCAATGAACTCAAAGGAGTCTAATACTAGTAGCATTTAGAAGAGATGGAATCCTGCCTTGGTGGTGGAACGAGGGTGTAATTGTGATAAATAATGGATGACGTTTAGGCCATCGATTGAGTAATGGTTTAAAGAAAAAAAGGGATTTCATGAATTGTACGGGATTAAAATACTCACGTAAGGTGAATCACATTGGGATGCTGTAGTATATTATGTAGTATATATCTTATATATATTATGTAAACTATATATAAACACACACACACACTACACACACACACACACACACACATATATATATATATATATATATATATATATATATATATATATATTATGTAGTACATTAAAAGGAAAAAAAACTAAAGAAGATGTGCCAAAGTACAAGTTACACCATAATCTACATAGTATCTCTAACAAATTTCATAAATCCTTCAAGGTTCAGAGGAAGTTCCGTTGGTGGTGGCGGAAAAGAAGCTTGTTCATCACCGCTTCCGGGCGAAGCAGCATCCTCCGCAAGTTCCGCTAGCATTTCTTCATAAGCTTCGTCTATCTCCAGTTGTGATTCTGCAAGGTCCAAAATTTTCTTCTTTTCCGAGGGGATCCAATCTCTAAAGAGTACTGATTTTTCCAAGCTCTCCCTATAGACGCTCGATGAACTATTTGAAGTCTTGCTTGACTGAAAGCGCTCTCTGATGCCACTGTTGAATCGAATACAAAATACCCGAAGCCATCCTTGCAAGAACCGGAAAAATTCTCCACCAACAGAGCCACCCCAAGGTCCGCTGGAATCATACTTAAGCCCGCAAATGCTGAGATGGTAATCATCAATATATCACCTTGAGGCCCCTGAACTCCGTCCAAGAACTAAGTGCTTTTAGGCCGCCGCACTTTTTAACTTATCGAAGACGAAGAAGCCTTTGGTAGAATGACCTAAGGGCAAGTGATAAGCATTTATAAATTGTTTGAGCATTTATTTTTATAGAGGCTCATCTGCAAGTGGTAGCAAATTCTTCATCTGAAAGATCTAAAAGCCTTATAAATATTGAATATCAAAAGTGAGGAACCTCCTAATTTCATGGATAAAACATGACACTACCTAAATAGGGATAGGAAAAAATTATTAAACTTTTTCTTTTCATACATTTATAGCAAGTGATAATTTTCCCCACCCTCTGAAAAATCAGCAAACAAATCACATAGTGCTGCAATAAACAAACAGTTTGAAATAGTAGGTAATAGCCCCAGACAATTCA
Source organism: Nicotiana attenuata (assembly GCF_001879085.1). Taxonomy (NCBI): domain Eukaryota; kingdom Viridiplantae; phylum Streptophyta; class Magnoliopsida; order Solanales; family Solanaceae; genus Nicotiana; species Nicotiana attenuata. The sequence continues at coordinate 90,195 of NW_017672933.1, forward strand.
TTTGTAGCTTGATGAAATTTTTGAAAAAATCTATAAGAATTTTACATTATTCCAATCTTGATTTGTTAAGGATTCATTCATCATCCTCACCACCAACACGAGCAAAACGTTGCATTGATTGGGTTTCTATATTCATATGCAACTACTAACTTTCGTACATATAATTCCATCTAGTCGGACAAGCTTTAGAACCTTTCTTTCTCAAGGCCAAATTCATCAATAAAATACTCTCTAAGTCTACTTCTACTGTTGAATACCAAACAATTAAGAGCCATTTTAACCTTTTCAATTTCTAAAAAATTCTCATACCATCACCGACGATTAAATGGTAAATATGACAGACACATCTAACATGGAAACAATTACTAAATGCAGGATTTAGTGTAGTTGTAAGTAAGCCTATAGCATTAGAGTTACTAGAAGCATTATCCATAGAAAAGATATTATTTTATCTCTAATGCAAAAATATCTACAAAATACTGCAACATTGTAGCAATAAACTTACCTGTGTGACGTGAATTAATTATTCTATAAGCATAATGCGCTTTTGCATTTTCCATTCGTCATCAATCCAATGAGTAGTTACAGTAAGATAATCACAGTCATACCACTTTCTACCAATATCAGTGGTAATAGCAATCCGACTATATAATAAATAATACCTCAATATTGTTCATATTTATAAATATCGCTCTTTACGGTTGCGCGAGGCCAACCTTTATAAGTAGGATTAAAAACTCTTCTAATATAATGCACAAAGTGAGGGTTAGAAGGAAAACAATAGGGTAAGCACATAACAGTAACCATCTTTGCTAATTCTTCACGATCTTTATTTGGATCGTAATATAAAATACCACCGGTCACAGTGTTTAATTCCTGGTTGAACTAGATTTGAACCTGTACTAGGTTAACCGTAGTATCTACAGTTGTCCCCTCTAGCTGCGCTTTCATTTGTAAAAATTTAGCTTTATCTCTAGGGTGTGTTTTTATGTGTCTAGTCAAAACTACCCTACCGCTACGGTCTCCAGTAAATTTATGCGCTAGCAAACCCCCACAAGTTTTTACACTTAGCCTTATTTGTTCTCTAATTGAGTAAAAAGTTCCAAACAAGTGATGTTTCGGGCGATTAGAAGGTTGGTCTATTAAAAGTAGGGGTTTCGTATAGGTGGGTCGGGCGGGGCATCAGTTGGGTTATTAACAGGACTAGTAGGTGTATCATCTAAATCCGGTTGGGTTTCATCTACATCATCATTTTCCTCATCATTTTCAAAGATAGTTTTATTAGGATAAAGAGCATTCATAACTTCTTCATTTAATTGTTGACCTGGTGCAACATCATGGCAAAATTCACTATCGGAAAATTGAAAACAAGGGTTATCACTATCAAGAATAATAGGTGGAGGAGGACGGGTAAGAGGTCTGGGTCGGGGAGCCGGGGGAAGGGTAGTAGCTTGGCGACTAGATTCACCAATTTTAGATTTTCCCTTACCACCAAACATATTTTTCAAAGAAAAGGCCATATTAATTATAATTATACAAACTAAAACAAACAAAACTATATTCTTAATACATAAGAGTTGGAACGAGTTTACCGAATTGATGAACAACTTCTTGAAAATTGAAAATCGTTGAAGACTTGAAGACTTGAATACTTCAATTCACCAACTTCACAATTTTTCACGAAATTGCAATAATAAAGTAAGCAATTATAGAAGAGAATTAGATATAGATTGAGAGAGATTGAGAGAGATTGATGAATTTGTGAGTAAAAATGAAAGAATGAGGAGGTATTTATAGTTGAGAATTGGGAAAAAGTGTAATTATATAAAGCTTGGGGTTAAAAAAAAGTTTGGGGGCCAAATGGCTTTTTTTTAAACTCCCAAACGGCTATTTTTTGATGGCCAACGGCTAGATTTTAAAATCTGACCGTTGGTCATCTTTAAAAAAAAATTTTTTTTTAAAAATATAGCCGTTGAGGACCGTTAGACCCGGTTGAACCGGCCCAAGCTCGCCTGCTGGTCCCGGGCTTAGCGGTCCCGGGCTCGTGGGCTATTTGTGTAGGACCGGCCCGCTACGGGCTTAATGCACCATTTGAGACCGGCCCGTTAGGCTCGTTTGGCCCGCGGTCCCGGGCCGGTTCCGGGCTGGGCCCGGCCCATAGTACACTCTTAAATGAACCTCTTTGTACAAAAGTGTATAACATTGTATAAAAGTGTATAAGCAAGTCTGACAAAATTTTTGTACGATTTTCACTTCCAATTCTTGTATAAAACTAGTCCAAATCTCAAGCAAATAACTTCAAACTTTGTATACAACCTACTAAGACTATTTCTAATAAGCTCAAACAGTACCCACTCCAAATATCTCACAAAATCATAATCGAAATTTAACAAGATTAGCATTAAAGGAGATGAGATTTTAGGTTTCTCGTGCATCTGTTTTTGCGTTTTGTACTTGCGATAGGTATGTATAAACCTGAAGATATACAAAATCAAAAAAAAAATTCCGAGAAGTATTGGTTATGGAAGAAGGCACGGGTGAGTGTTGACTTAGTGTCTCGATCAATGGTTACACTAAAACTGGGGAGCTGATTTTTGTTTTTATTTTTGTTTGCATATGATTCTTTTTTATTAAATTATGGGTGAAAATTGAGAAGAGAGCAATAGGGGTAGGTAGGTGACGGAAAAATAAATGATGTTGTTATAATTAGAGGGGATGGGAAAAGAAAAGATCTTATTAATATTTGGCTACACATTTGCAAACTTGTAACTGTGCTAAAATAGTGTAAGGTCAACTTATGAAATGCATTGTCATGTAATTTTGTCGCACAATTTTGTCGCGGCCGTATAACACCTCCGCGGTCCGCACTAATTTTGTGCAGTGCGCACTTCGACCAGAGACCAGATACCAGAGATCTGCCAACTTCCAAAGCCAACTAATGATCCGATAACCACCCGAAACTCACCCGAGGCCCTCGGGACCTCAACCAAGCATACCAACACATCCCATAACATAATTCAAACGTATTCGAACCTTCGGATCTCCCAAAACAACATCAAAACACCAAATTACCCTCGGATTCAAGCTTAAGAACTTATAAACTTTCAAATTCGACAAACGACTTCGAAACCTACCAAACCTCGTCCGAATGTACTCAAATTTTGCACACACGTCACAAATGACACTACCAACTTAATACAACTTCCCGAATTCCGTTACGACCCTAATATAAAATTTTCCACTGCCGACCAAAAATCGCCAAATCTCCAATTTCGCCAATTCAAGCCTAATTCTACCATAGACCTTCAAATTACATTCCGAACGCGCTTCTAAGTCCAAAATCACCTAACGGATCTAACGGAAACATCAAAATTCACATCCGAGATTGTTTACACAAAAGTCAACATCCGGTTGAGTAAGCGTCTCATCCCACTCCAAATCCGAACCAACCAACACAATATGATAAAATACAGCTGAAGAACATAGAAGGAAGAAGAAATGGGGGAAACGGGGCTATAACTCAGGAAACGACAGGCCGGGCTGTTACATTCTCCCCCTCTTATACAAACGTTCGTCCTCGAACAAGTCTAGAAACATACCTAAAGCCTCAAATAGGTGTGGATATCTGCTTCGTATATCCCGCTCGGTCTCCAAAGTATCCTCCTCCATGGGCCGACCTCTCCACTGCACTTTAGGTGAAGCTATATCCTTCAACCTCAACTTTCGGACCTGCCGCTCCAAAATAGCCACTGGCTCAACCTCATAAGTCAAATAACCATTTAATTGAACCGTGCTGAAATCCAAGACATGAAACGGATCGCCGATATACTTCCAGAGCATAGAAACATGAAATACCGGATGCACACCCGACAAGCTAGGTGGCAAGGCAAGCTCATAAGCCACCTCGCCAATCCTACGAAGCACCTCAAAAGGCCCAATGAACCGAGGGCTCAATTTGCCCTTCTTCCCAAATGTCATAACACCCTTCATGGGTGAAACCTTCAGTAGAACCTTCTCCCTAACCATATAAGACACATCACAAACTTTTTTGTCAGCATACCTCTTTTGTCTTGACTGTTCTGTACGAAGACGCTCCTGAATCATTTTCACCTTGTCCAAAGCATCCTGTACCAAGTCTGTACCCAAAAGCCTAGCCTCGCCTGGCTCAAACCAACATACGAGAGATCTACACCGCCTCCCATATAAAGCCTCATACGGAGCCATCTCAATACTCGACTGATAACTGTTGTTGTAAGCAAACTCTGCGAGCGGCAGAAACTGGTCCCATGAACCCCCAAAGTCAATGACACAAACGCGCAACATGTCCTCCAATATCTGAATTGTGCACTTGGATTGTCCGTCCGACTGAGGGCGAAAAGCTGTGCTCAACTCAACCTGAGTACCCAACTCTCGCTGCACGGTCCTCCAAAACCGCGATGTAAACTGAGTACCTCTATCTGAAATGATGGAAACTGGGACACCATGCAGGCGAACAATCTCTCGGATATAAATCTCAGCTAACCGCTCTGAAGAATAGGTAGTACACAAAGGAAAGAAGTGCGTGGACTTGGTCAGGCGATCCACATTCACCCAAATATTATAGAACTTCCTCAAAGTCCGTAGGAGTTCAACTATGAAATCCATGGTGATCCGCTCCCACTTCTACTTTGGAATCTCTATTTGCTGAAGCAAGCCACCCGGTCTCTGATGCTCATATTTCACCTGCTGACAATTGAGACACCGAGCTACAAACCCCACTATATCTTTCTTCATTCTCCTCCACCAATAGTGCTGTCTCAAATCCTGGTATATCTTCATGGCATCCGAATAGTTGGAATACCGCAAACTATAAGCCTTCTCTAGAATCAACTCTTGAAGCCCATCTACATTTGGTAGACATATCTGACCCTGCATCCTCAATACTCCATCATCACCAAAAGACACATCTCTGGCATCATCATGTGGAACCTTGTCCTTGAGGACAAGCAAATGAGGATCATCATACCGGCGCTCTCTAATACGATCAAGCAAGGAAGACCGAGAAACCACACATGCTAGGACCCGACTGGGCTCTAAAATATCCAACCTCACGAACCGATTGGCCGAGGCCTGAATATCAACTGCCATAGGTTACCCAAACACGTAACTGCTTATTTATTAAATCAGTTTCAGCATTTAAAAGTGTTTTTCAATACCTAATGCTTATTAGCTACTTCAAATCAGCTAATCCAAACAGGCTCTGAAACCTTATCTTACTTATACCTATTAAACAGGGAGAAATTCAAAAATAGCCAGATTTACAAGTGGTTGTTCAAAAATAGCCCAGTTTTAAAAGTAATCGAAATCTAGCTAACTTTCATGTTAAGATAAATCTGAGCGAAAACACTGTTCAAAACCCGGAAAATACGCCAGTATATTATGTTGGAGTTTCAGCATAAGTATACTTGAACTCCAGCATATTATACTGGAGTTCCAGGATAAATATGCTGAAACTCCAGCATAATATGATGGAGTTCCAGCATAAGTACACTAGAACTCCAACATAATATACTGGAGTTCCAGTAAAGTATACCGATCCAGTATAATATGCTGGAAGTTCATACACAAGTGCTCGAATCTCCAGTATATTATGCTGGAACTTTCCGTGTGTTGGAGTTCCAGCATAATATGCTGAAAATTCGTACACAGGTGCACCGAACTCCAGTATATTATGCTAGATCGGTCACTGTTGCAATAAAATAATGGCTATTTTTCATTGATTTAGTAAACGCTGGCTATTTTTGAATGACCAGTCCGAAAACTGGTTAGACCTTGCTATTTTTACTATTAAACACATTTTTTATAACATTAAACAGACTTCAAAGCGTGAAGCTACTTGCCATTGACCTAACAAATGACACCAATAAAAAGACAAGTCAGCAGAGAAAAAGAAAAGTAAAAAATCTAGAAAGAAAAAGAGAGAAAGAGAAATGGGTTTCATTCCATCTGTTTAAACGCTGAGTATTGGGGAGAGTCTTCTATGGAACCTGATTTCTTTCAAGCTCTGCAGCAGATTGACGGTGTATGACGTTGATCCATTGACTAAAAAAATAAATATCTAAAGACAAAAAATAATTTGAAGTTCATGGAAAATTTGCAGAGCTTCATGGTCGGAAAATTTTCCATCGTGGTCTTCATCGTCAATCTCATACTTCACCAATTTTCTTTGATCCAATTTCTGATCAATTTTAATTATCTCATCAATTCAACCTCCTGAGTCAACTTGTTCTCCGTCTCTGAATTTTTAAATCTCCGTTTCATGTAAGGAGGGAAGGGAAAGGATCGAGGGTGGTGGTGGCAGTGGTGGGTAGGGAGGAGGAAGATGGGGAAGGGTGGAGGGTGGTGTGAGGAGAAAGAAGAACGAAGGAGAATGGTCGCACCAATGGCGGAGGAGCGGCAGTAATGGAGTTAATAAGGTGGTGACATGGTTGCTTTATAAAAAGAGATTTTTATCTATATCTATATCTATCTATATCTATTCTATATACTATATTAAAAGCACGACGGCCTTTTACAAAATGTCGTTCATCTTTTTTACCCTTTTAAAATAAAGTTCACACCAGACAAAATAGTCATTTGGTTATTCTTCTAGCTAATTAAACCAAATTTATTACTTATTAAATTTTTCCTTATTCTAATCAAGTAAGTATTAAGTCCTTATAATTAGGACTTCAAAATTATTAAAATTTTACCATATATATATTTTACAATTAAAGTATAATTAAATTGCACAAAATCTTTATGCCTAATACATTCCTTATTTGAATTGGGTAAAATAACTAATCTTTAACTCCAAAATTATGAACCCTCTCACCGTTAGGTAGGCATATAATTTGTTTACCTAAACATTTCTAAAGCTTAAAAGTAAAAACAAACACAAAAAAAATTATTAATTGGAAACAACGAGGATTTTAGATTTGAAAGTATTAATTAGTGTAGTTCCAAAGAATTAATTTTTAAAATTACCTACATAGTTATTTTTAAATGTTAATTTTGAAAGATAAATAATCTGAAAATATAAGGCAAATATAAATTTCTGGAAATAAATCTAACTAAAAATAAAATATTTAAGGTACCTAAAAATCTAGGAATATATTTTTCACAAAGTTGAAGTTGGTCGGCATCTTCACTTTTGTTGCTTTAAAAAACTAAACTATTCCTTCAACAAATAATTCTAGAAACATTACTAATAATAAAAGATTACTAAAATGTACACAAACGTGTTAGATATCTACTAATAAAATTTAGGTCTAATTTTAAGTCTTCAAAAATTAAAGATTACTAATAATATGCAGAGCAACTTACAACATATTAGGTCGAGTATGAAAACATATATAAGTTTAATACGGCATGCTTACGTTTAGAAAATAATGGTAGTATTTCAATTCAAAGTAATAAATTACTATAATGTACTTTAAGTTAATTATTTGAATAAGTTGAATACATATTGTAAATTTATACACATATTAAATTACAAATCCAATTACAATACTCGAAAAGTAAAACATAGATAAGATAAATTTATATATTGAAATTAATGAAAATACATTAGATACATTTATTCATAAGTAGTTTAAGGTAGTATTTAAAAGAGTTAAAAGAAAACATAGAGAGAGAAAGGTATAAATTGATATTCCTTATTGAATTAACTATATATACATACTCAATATTCTTTGTTGAAATTTTACACATTTATTTTAATTCAAAAATAATGTTTATATAATTTTTTAAAAGTTCTATACTCATTTAGATACGTTACACGCGCAACGCGTGTATCGTAAGACTAGTTTAAATAAAAAAGAAGGAAAAATATACTTTCAGATCCATTCGCGCGCTTAAGAGTGGTGAAATACATATTTTTTTGCCATGTCAGCTATTGTGTTTAATAGGCACAACTAGACCAGGTTTGAGTGTTCAATAGGTACTGGCCTTAGTTAAAGTGTTAAAATGAAAACTGGAGCCAAGTTTAAGGGGCCACATAGGTATTTGGCCTTTATTGTACTTTGGCCATGGAGGAGGATGATTAGAGAAGATGTAGAGTGGGAGGGCAGGTATGGAAGAGTAGAAGTTGAGAGGTGAAGTTAGGGCATTTCAATAAGCGGGTCATGGGTCGGGTATGAATATTTTGGGTCCTGGAGTGGGCTAATAAGTGGTTGTGGGTGAGGTTTTAATTTAAGCCAATAGGAAATTGACACATAATAAGTAATAAAATTTTTTCTTAATCAAAATAGGATCGTTAGTTTTCAAGGTATGAGTGGGCCAAAAGATTGACATTAGAGGCAGTTTTTACAAATAGGTGGACGAGGGTATTTTTAAACCAAAACGAATAGATTAGGGGCAATTTTGCCGCTTTTCCGAAATACATAGAGAGATAAAACAAAGAATATATTAGTCAAATTAAAAGTGCCTATAGACTAAAAATCAGTAAATTAAGGCTGACTAACTTATGGGTTTTTGTTGTTTTTGTTGTTTATAAGCATTCCTAGTTACCATAATTGACCAAACGCATAGAGGTAAGCTAAAAAGTACTTTAAATTGATTTGGTTTAGTGTAAGCTTACACAATCACTATCTATCTAATTGTCTATAGCATTCAACTGTATTCGTTTGTTTCAAATGCAAAAGATTTGGGGGAAGGGGGCAGGGGTGGATGCACGTTCCGCTTCGTCTAATGTATGTATTTATATTATAAAGAAACGAATAAGTAGAAAAAAATGACAGCATTTGACATAAATCGTGTGTTGGTTATGTGTTTGATTTTGCTCTATCAGGTCAAAGGTTCAAACCTCAATTAGCAAATTTGATAGAGCATTTGTGGTTAAAAATTGTGATGACTTAAAATTGAACGCATAATCAAAGTTATATTCCAGTTCTTCTATAAATTTCGACACCGCTTATAAAAATTACTGCCCCTGGATGGGGGGTTGCAGACAATTTATACAAAGAAGAGCTGGTTTTAACTTCCCGTAGAAAATTTTAGACGTTTGCTATTTGGAAAATTAAAACTATATGGGTGTGTTTGGTATAACGAAAAATGTTTTCCATGGAAAATATTTTCCAAGAAAATGTTTTCTTGAAAAACAAGTAGTAATCTTATTCAATTTCCGGTGTTTGGTACGCAAATTAAGGAAAATGACTTGTAACAACTAAAATTTCGTTCCTGAAAATAATAATCAAGACAAGAAATATAGCGACAAATAAAAGTATTTGTATTTCAATAATTTATGCGGGTTATAATCTTTGAACAATCTTAAGTTTAAAAGATGTAATCCTCTGATTCTTCTCCGCACGACCGTCAATTCGAGAGCTTCGCTTGTTCTTGAATTGATGGACCACTTGTTGTTGGGATTTGACCACGAATGCGGAGCTAGGCTTTGATCATAAACGTGGAGGATGGAAAGCTTGCGGATCACCCCTTGGAGACGACGACTTCTTGCTATGCGGAAGACTTGCGAATCACTACTGTGGAGGAGAGCTTCAATATGTATCTTTTTTCTCGTCTTTTTGGCCTTATGGAGACCCCCTATTTATAGTTGTAGGGGAGGGAACTTGTGATAAACACATATCTTTTTCCTCCAATTTGATTGGCCAACTTGAGTCATCAAACCTATCACTAAAGCTATGTGATAAGCTTGCACATAATTGGTTGAACCATGTCATTTGAATATTTGGCGACATTTGATTGGTCCTTACATTTGACTTGGCATGCTACATCACTTATGCGCGTGGCATGATTTTAGTGGCACTTGATTTGACTTGGCGTGCCATGTCATTTGACACGTGGCATGGATTTTGGGCTTATCATTTGAAGTCCAACAAGATGAACTAGCCCAATTAACTCAGGCTCTTAATTAAATCCATATACGCATATTGGATTTAAATAATAAATTCAATTATTCTAGCCCGTAATCATTGTTTGGGCTGACACGTCTTTGAATTTATCATGTGGTCCAAATAATTTAATGGACTCAAACTCAAATAAAATTCAATCGTCTACAAATGCCCCCTACTTCAATTTGCGTCGGTTTGTAGACTTGTCAAACTTTAATGGCGAAGCTTGAAGTACTAATATTGACAAACCTTTTATTTTGTCTGAACCTCAAACTTGACTCCTTGTAAGCCCTTTCCTATTTTGGAAATACAACCTTGTGAATTTACAACATATAGTATTTGGATCGAATTGATTTGGCATTTCGAATTTGCCTTGCGATATTCCAGCCCAATAACTTCATACTTGAGCCCATCAATACTATAGGGAGTCGTTCTCCACTTGAAATTGGAAAATGGAAAGCCGCGCCTTTTTTTTTTTAAAAAAAACTATCAATTGGTATTCCATTTTCTTGGTTTTCCTGTCCATATATTTTAGGACTCATGCCAACGAAAATTCCCTTTTCTTTTAGGAACAAGGGAGAGCAGTATTTTTCTTTTCAATTTATCTTCTTTTAGGACCCAACTTTTCTTGTCCAGAAATTTTAGGACATAAACTCCTCAATCCTGAAATTTGAGTTCTTCTCAAAGAGTGACAGCTCAATGAAACCACGTTGGAAACGAATCAAAGACTACCTTCGGTGGTCTATATAAGGACTCATTCCGATGCATTATATTCACACCAACTCTTCGAGTCTTTCCTTATTGTCTTTGTGACAGAGCTTTCCTGGCAGCTTGGAGAATTTGCAGGAGAAAATTTATAACTTGTTGTAGGAGCACCTGAATCTTAAACGGTTTATGGAGCTGGAAGGCAGACTCGCAGAGCCTCGACATATCCGAAAATCACGATCACATAGCTCGTAGATTTGTTCAGGTAATCTCTTCGAAATCAGGTTCTTACTTTGAATTCGCTGATGGTTTCAAATTCGTGCGTCGTCACGAGAAACTTAATAACTTTTTGAAGGGATACCGAAATCACGAACGGTTTGCAGCACTGGAAAGTAGACTCGTGGAGCTTCGACATATCTGAAAATCACGACCAGAAAGCTAATAGATTTATCCAGGTAATATTCTGAATTTCAGAGTTGAGATCCTGCTATATTGCGTCTCCAGATTTGCGCTTGCTCACTAGATAGCTTGTATCTTGACGTAGGAAGCCCGAAATCAAGCACTTCTTGATCCTTTGAAGACTAAACTTCAGAGACTACTTTTACACCAAATACTAACACTTCAATTCATCGTGTGCCGGTTTCTATGATTTCTTTTAAAGTTAGCTGCAGGATCTGATTTTTTCTATTTCAGTTTTGTACATGCTTTACGAATTTTAATCTTCTTCCTCAATTCCTTTCTTGCAGCGTATACAACCTTGACTTCCGGCAATCAAGATGCAATTTCATGACCATAATAAGCCGCACCCTCATCTTGAAATCACGAGCGACGAGCAAAATCAGTCTGATAAAGCTCTCACCTTGGAAGTTCATCCTCCAGTGATCGGTTCCCTCTTGTTAGAAAGCTGCATGCCGCATCTCTTCATCTTATAGAATGGTGGTCAAAGGAGGCCAAAGATGTTATGGGCGAATTTCGGGCGAGTTCACTAACATGAAGGTCCCTATTTTGAAGTCCGCAACTCATCGGGAAGTCGCGCCGTCTGAATTTTCCCATCGTGATGGATGCTTCCACACTTGAAATGTTCCCCCTTCTGGCTTTGGCAAGGTTCGCTACACACCCGGCTACCGGGAGTGGGTAGAAGATGTGCTCCCCGGCCACAAAAATTTTTTGGAAGATCTGAAGGTCTACGATGCCATATTCGCTTCATTGTTTACGTACGATTATAACGACAACGTGCTTCAGGCCTTTTGTGAGCTTTGGCGTCCTTCCACCAACACACTTGCTACCTTCATTGGAGAATTATCTATATCTTTATGGGACCTGCGAACCATTAGAGGCCTTCCCGTGCATGGGTCCTTTTATGACGAAGTAGTTCTTTCGGCGAAGGAGTTGACAGAAATGGACCATCAAGCGAAGCCATTCCTCCCAAAAAGCTGCTTATACTTGTTTTCAGCGTTCCGCAGACTTGCAAAAGGGGAATTTCATGAGGTCTCCATCAGTGATTGGGTGGGGTTCTGGTTTAGAGGGCCGAGCAGGTATACTGAGCCTCCGCAAAAGAGGTCGAAGGTGCGGACCACCAAGCCGAGGCAGAATCATAATCCTTCGGGACGCATAGACAAAACCTTCCTACCACGAACAAATGAGGAGAATGCCCCCTTTATCGAGCTAGGTGTGGAGAAGTCTCTTATAAATGAGACTAACTTGGCGGCTTTCCTTGCATGTTGGCTCTGTAAGTTTGTGCTTCCAAATAAGAAGGTTGACCACGTTCGTGCTAGTGTTTTCAAAGTTGCAAGATTAATGGCTCATGGAGTAAAATTCTCTTTAGCAGTCCCGGTCCTTGCTAGCATATATCGTGGCTTGAGGGAGATCTCCACTTCCAACGACCTGATTGCAAGTGATGTAATTTTTCCCATACACTATGTGTATGGCTGGATGGAAGAGTATTTTGAGACCCACCATCGTGTTAATCACACGCACCGAAGTTTACCCTTATGCAAAATTTCAGGCGAGAAGATGGCTAAAAATTTCAACCTTTCTGATGCTCGAAGGTTGTTCCAACGTGATGATGCCCGTCAACTCCACCATTTGGCATTGCTGCGCGGCAAAGAGTTACACTTTACATACAATGGAAAACTTTCAAAGAATTTATTGACTCCTATTGAAATATCCTCCAATTCCGCATTATCCTCTATTGAAGATGGATCGCCATTCTCAACTTGTACAGTAACATTATACGAAGAACCCACACATTCTTCATCCTCGTCATGTTCCTTAGTGTAGACCACAGTATATGGCTTTATCACATATCCAAAGAATTAAATTTTTACTTGAATATAAATTCCAAAGCTATCTGCGCCGCTCTCTAATCGAATCTTTCTAAGACCAAGCAATTTTACATTTTAGAAAAAGTGTCATGACAAATCGGATTCTTTGGAAATCTCCTATCCACAGCACACGTCTATACCAACTTGAACATATCACATATAGAAACTGAATCCTTTTAGGAGTCAAGGTAAATAATTTGACTTTTTGAGAAAGTCAAGATATACACGCCTACTAAAAGGATGACTCCAGCATGTGTTTACCACAAAGAAGTTATGATCCTTGGTAATAACCACCAAGCTAGGTCGGGCGTTGGCGTAATTCACTGAGGATAATGAAATTACTTGATTTCGGCTTCTCCTTCATGCAGCATTGCAACTTTGACGAGATGTGTCTCGCTAGCAGTCGTTCAACTTTAGTAAAGAACCACTTGGTGCATGATCTTGCGGTTTTGCCGCTTTAATGAGTAGCCAATTGAAAAGAACAAGAGATTTTGCCCCCTCCGTGAGACCATCATTGCAATTGGCTTCAAATTTTGCAGATTTGGTTGTGAGAGAAGAGATGAAGGGCAGAATTAGTCCTACCGGGCGTGCCAATTTGTTTGCAATAAATTTATTTATGATACAAAAATAAATTGCAACCACAATATAAATATGAAGAAACATAATTTTATTCATAAAAAGACGCGGGTACAATTATGTTTATCCCCTTGATTCTTCTCTCCTGGTTATCTCCGTGATTCGAGGGCTAGAACAGCGTATTTCTTGAACGTAGGATGGTGCGGGCTTTCATGGATTTATTTGATATCCATGAAGTATGTTGTGGATCTTCTTGAAGTATTTGATTATCAAGAATTATCCGGCCACTTTTTGATCTCTTTGTGAATATCCCGTGAGTTTATGGGATTTTCGAGATGATCTCCATTTTTGAGATATTTTTTTAAAGGATTATATAACCCTTTTTATAAGAGTGACCTAGGGTTTTGGTAGAGTAGCCTCTAAGTAATACTGACAGACTCCTAGAATTTTAAGAGGTCTTGTAGTATCTTGACTTTAGGATTTAACTCAATCCATTAAGATTTCGATGTCTACAAATGCCCCTACTTCAAGGTTTGTCGGGGTGTAGCCTTGGCGAAACTTGAAGACGAGACTTGAAGTATTAAGTACGGCAATAGTCTATTATACTAGCACCTGCTCCGTTGGATTCCAATGAGTATTTTGAATTGAACCATTTATCCAAGTTGGTGAACGACCAACCACATCAATGAGGTATGATTGGAACTTCTTCAATTTAAGGATGAAGTGTGATGGCCTTGGCAGATGTGTACTTGTTTGTAGAGAGAAAAACACATCAACATAGATTAAGTAACTTTTGCAAGGAGTCAACGTTGCACCAACTTTGGTATTCAAGAATTAAATTTGTACTTGAATATAAATTCCAAAGCTATCTGCGCCGCTCTCTAATCGAATCTTTCTAAGACAAAGCAATCTTACATTTTAGAAAAAGTGTCATGACAAATCGGATTCTTTGGAAATCTCCTATCACACAGCACACATCTATACCAACTTGAACATATCACATATAGAAACTGAATCCTTTTAGGAGTCAAGGTAAATAATTTAACTCTTTGAGAAAGTCAAGATATACACACCTACTAAAAGGATGCCCCCAGCATGTGTTTACCACAAAGAAGTTATGATCCTTGGTAATAACCACCAAGCTAGGTCGGGGCGTTGGCGTAATTCACTGAGGATAATGCAATTACTTGATTTCGGCTTCTCCTTCATGCAGCATTGCAACTTTGACGAGATGTGTCTCGCTAGCAGTTGTTCAACTTTAGTAAAGAACCACTTGGTGCATGATCTTGCGGTTTTGCCGCTTTAACGAGTAGCCAATTGAAAAGAACAAGAGATGTTGCCCCCTCCGTGAGACCATCATTGCAATTGGCTTCAAATTTTGCAGATTTGATTGTGAGAGAAGAGATGAAGGGCAGAATTGGTCCTACCGGGCGTGCCAAAATTTGTAACAACTAAAATTTCGTTCCTGAAAATAATAACCAAGACAAGAAATATAGCGACAAGTAAAAGTATTTGTATTTCAATAATTTATGCGGGTTATAATCTTTGAACAATCTTAAGTTTAAAAGATGTAATCCTCTGATTCTTCTCCTCACGACCGTCAATTCGAGAGCTTCGCTTGTTCTTGAATTGATGGACCACTTGTTGTTGGGATTTGACCACGAATGCGGAGCTAGGCTTTGATCACAAACGTGGAGGATGGAAAACTTGCAGCTCACCTCTTGGAGACGACGACTTCTTGCTATGCGGAAGACTTGCGAATCACTACTGTGGAGGAGAGCTTCAATATGTATCTTTTTTCTCGTCTTTTTGGCCTTATGTAGACCCCCGATTTATAGTTGTAGGGGAGGGAACTTGTGATAAACACATATCTTTTTCCTCCAAATTGATTGGCCAACTTGAGTCATCAAACCTATCACTAAAGCTATGTGATAAGCTTGTACATAATTGGTTGAACCATGTCATTTGAATATTTGGTGACATTTGATTGGTCCTTATATTTGACTTGGCATGCTACATCACTTATGCGCGTGGCATGATTTTAGTGGCCCTTGATTTGACTTGGCGTGCCATGTCATTTGACACGTGGCATGGATTTTGGGCTTATCATTTGAAGTCCAACAAGATGAACTAGCCCAATTAACTCAGGCTCTTAATTAAATCCATATACGCATATTGGATTTAAATAATAAATTCAATTATTCTAGCCCGTAATTATTGTTTGGGCTGACACGTCTTTGAATTTATCATGTGGTCCAAATAATTTAATGGACTCAAACTCAAATAAAATTCAATCGTGTACATGACTTCTCAAGAGTATTCATAAATAATTTAGATATAATAAACATGAAGCCATAAACTTTCAAACCAACAACCTTCCTAACCCACAAATTTCATAAACTTTCGAACCGCAAAACTCAAAATCGCGGAATTTCGAACCCGTAAACGTTATAATTTCTAAACCCGTAAACTTCCAAACACATAATCCTCCGAACTCATAATTTTGGAACTTGTAAAATTTTGAACCTTTAAACCGATAAATAAAAAAAATTAAAACTGAAAAATATATTTAAAAAAAATTATTTTTTTGGGGGGGGGGGGGGGTAGTCGAGTAACAAAAAAAAATGAAAATTTAAATTATAAAAAAAGTAATTTTTTAGTGGGGGGGGGGGGGTAGGTGAGGGAGGTGCAGTAAACGAAAAATAAAATTGAAATTGCAAAAAAAAAAATT
>NW_017672933.1:106419-160114 GCF_001879085.1 Nicotiana attenuata
AAAACGAAAAAAAATAAAAATTTGAAATTGCAAAAAAAAAAAAAATTAAGGTAAAAAAAAAATTGCGGTGTAAGGGGGGTGCAATGGGGTGGAGGGGTAGTAGGGTGGGTGGTCACGGAAAAACTGAAATTGAAAAAAAAAAGCGTTTTTTGGAGAGGGGTGGGGTGGTTAGGGTGGGGAAGGTTGAGAACAAGTTTTGGAAAATATTTTTCTTTCTCTTGATAAGGAAAACATTTTCCTCCATTTGAAGGAAAATGTTTTTCAAAACATTTAAGCCAACCAAACATGGATAAATTGGAAAACATTTTTTGGAGAATATTTTCCTTCGTACCAAACACTCCCTATATAATGAATTTTTTTCTTACAAGAGCGGTATAGTTGTTTTCTTTTGGTTTTGCTATTTCTTGAAATTGAAGAGGTACTTTACTTTTAAAGTATTTTCTCTTACCTTTTTCCTCCTATCAAAGTAATTTATTTCAACTTAAGGTTCTAATTTGTTTGTATTTTATGACGGGGAGATCTCCTTGTTCTACTCTCCACACTTCCATTGTTCATTACTACTGCCCTCATTTTCGACGATAATTTTAAAAGAAATCAAATAATTGGCAGGGTGATCATCATAAGCTTGGTAAGTCCACTTATTCAGGCTAAAGGAATTGTTACTTCACTTTTGGTACTGCTAATGCTATTTGTATTTGATGTTTGCCCATAAACTTTCATCATTTAAGCATGGTTAATTAATACATTTTTACTTCATTAAATGATTTAACTAGATAAATTAAATTAATTTGGTTAAATATCAGATACAAATAAATATTTACCACTCCATCATCGCTTGTCCAGTTTTAACATAGGATTCAAAGACAGAGGCTCACTTCCCTCCTTTACTGGCCTGCTCATGGAGTTATTAGTGATTTCTTAAGGTCGGAATCTTGTATATTATTTTTCAAAAGAACATAAAACACATATCAACACATTGCATCAATTAAAATGACAAATAACAAATAGACCAAATATCACTTTTCTAGTTTAAAAGTGACAGCGTAATTTTATCTTATAGCACTAAAGTTGAGGAAATGACACAAATCATCCCTTATCTTTCAAAGTAGGTTTATGATAGTCCCTTAAATATACCGTTTTTAGTCCTTTAAGTATTCAAAAACTTATCAATTTTAGTCTCCGTCTACTTTTAACCAAGCAACGTCAGTTTATTTTATCAGAACATAAAATAATTTAGCGCTTTGTCTTTTATTTCTCTCTCCCTGTTTCTTATTTTCCCCCAAATTGTTTCTCTCTCCCCGTTTCTTTTTTATCTTATCTGAGCAGTGCGTGGCGGCGAAGACGGCGACGGAGAGCGGGAACCGGTGGAGTTAGGGATAGAGCTACCACCCTATTTCTTGTAGGGTTCAAAGCGACCCATAACATCTCTTTCTCGCCGGTCCAACCCTTTTTCCCTTTGAATCAGTGTAGCTATTGGATGTCATGATGATAGAATTCTCTGCCCTTGGCTTTGTCCTAGCACCGGAACTGGATATTGAATTTGAAGCTTTGGCAGATGCAAATCATGGCTAAAGTCTGTCCGAGATAAGGGCCTCCAATCGTGATGTAAATTACAGTTGTTCAGCTGAATAATAAATATTGCAGTTGTCTTTCTCAATGTGTAGTACTATTTTGTGGTTCACTTTAGATTATTAGTTGAAAGGCAAACAAGGATAATAGTCCTTTCTACTTAATTGCAAGGATAATAGTCCTTTGTACTTAATTATGTAATGAATGTGTTACAACGACTGGCTATATTTTATTTATGCTGAGTACATATGCCATTGGCCATCATTTTATTTGAATTGTTGTGATATGCTAAGCAAGTGGAATGCTAATAAATAATCATGAAACTGCAGAAAATATTTCTATAAAATAAAGAACACAATTGAGCCAAAAATATAGTGTCATTTTCATGTTAATAAACAGTCATTACATCAATGAAACTGCAGAAAACTGCACAAAATTGCAAAAAACAGCATAAAACTAGAAAAACCAGCATCAAATTGCAGAAAATAGCAACCAAACTGCAGCAAAAATCAGCAACTGAACTGCACAAAAAATGAGCACCACACTGCACCAGAACTAACACCAAAATATGCCAAAAATCTGCAACCGAACTACACAAAAAATGAGCACCACACTGCACCAAAACCAGCACCAAACTACGCCAAAAAACAACAACTAAACTGCAAAATCTGCAGTAAACTGGAGCACTTCACTTTGTTGAGTTGAGTGCATATTAGCTTGGGTCTCTGGACTCTTCGAACCTGGACAAATAAATGATATCATTACACAAGTTGAACATAATTATTTGAGTGTAATATTCTATAAGTTAAACAAGAAATTACTGGTGGTTTTGTTGGAGGACATGATGAAGATGATCCACTGAATTGCTGAGTAACATTTTGAGAATTAATCTACTTGCAAGTCCTTTTGTTATGTCCAGTATTGTGACATATACTGCATCCTAAAGTTTTCTGCTTTCTTCTCATTTTTGTCCTACTTGCTCCCGCTTCATCTGGTTCTTTTCTCCTTAACTTCTGTTTTCTCCTTTTAGTACTTTGTCTTACTATTTTTGGAGGTAAAGGAGGAATATTATCATATTGTGGCCACATGTTTTGACCATTCATAGGAAGAATGGCAAATTCATAGATTCTTTTGTAGGTGTCCATCTTATAACAGTCATCAACATAAGAATTAATTTCATCATTTTCAGCCCAAATTACAGCTATGGCATGCTTGCAAGGAATTCCTGTCAAATCCCATTTTCTACGGCTACATTTTCTATTTAGTATGTCCACATCCCAATTATCAGTTATGGTAGCTCCTATAAGCTCATAGTTCCACTGGTTTGCCTTTCTAGGAATATATTCAGCAACAGCAACTTGGCTTTTATGCAATACATCCTTAATCCTGGGGCAAATATCATCAGAACTCCACATGGAAGATTTATCCCTATTTGCTTGCATTCTTGTCATAAGTAGATATCAAATTTTTTCCAAAAGAGTGATAATAGGCTTATCCCTCACCTCCAATATCATATTGTTAAAAGATTCACATATGTTATTCAATAAGGTATCACATTTCACATTTTCAGAAAAGTGATATCTAGACCATTCACTAGGTGACTTATCTCTCAATCAAGAAGCAGTTGCGGGGTCTAAATCAATTATTTCAAGCATGCATTTATCAAACCACTTTACTGTTGTTGCACTAGCAGCTTTCCACAGTGCATTTCTCAATGTGTTACCACTAAATCTCACCCTCTTAAAGTTATTATGCAAGTGTCTCACACAAAATCTATGAGCCACAAATGGTAATACCTCATTAAAGGCTTCTATCAAACCTTTTTGCTTGTTTGACATGAAGGTCCAATTAGCTCTATCATCTATCTCCAAGTCAAGCTTTAAATGATTTAGAAACCATGCCCATGACTCGCGACATTCTTTCTCCACAATTACATATGCTATCAGATGTATATTATTATTAGGATCAAGCCCAATAGCAGTCAATAACTGAGTACATTGGACCCTTGAGCAAACAACTATCCACTCCAACTATTCTTCTGCAACCACTCTTGAAACCTTCTTTGCAAGCACTAAAACAAATATAGAATTTCTTAAATCTTTTAGGCTTGCTAGGATCCTCAATTTCGACCAACTTCATATAGACAGAAGTATTTGGATTTGTTCTTACTATTTCATTGCAATAATTCCACAACACTTTGAATTGATCAGAAATTTCTCCATCGATAATTGCAATGGCCTTCTTCATTGCCCTTCTACATTTAGATAAAGTCATATGTGCTCTTAACTGTACACTCACATGATCTCTATTTGGAGATCTTCCAATTCATATTTGATTTTATGGCATCAAGATATCTTCTAGCAATGAATGCAGATGTGATATTATTGTTATAATAATTCCAATTCTTACAATCATGGGTGGAATTATATGTTTTTATCTAAAAGCGCTATCCCTATACATTTTAGAAGTCATAATCTCCCAATTGCAATCCGGTTTCACACATATTTCTCTTATCCTTTCTCTATCGTTCTTACACCATTCTATATACTTTCCTTGATTAACTTCATGAGTAGTCACAACATTCTTGAACTCCTTTTATTTTCGAATGTCATTTCGAGTGCTAAGACGGGATGTAACCTATCTGTTTTTGAATTGAACTTAGGAAAGTTTAGACTGTCAGAATCAGAATCACTTTCCAAGCTCTTAAACCCCTCAGAGTTAACACAATCAGAATCTCCTTCTTCATTAGCCATCTTTTTTCGAACTTCTTCGCTAACCTCGTATCTATGTTCCTCATTTCCACTCCTTCTTAAGATATTATTTTCATCCTCAAAATCATTATCCGAGTCCTCAAAATCAACAACACTTGAAGAATAATCAGCTCTTGCTCCAACAGATTCTTGGTGTTCACTTGGTATGTCGCTATTTTGTCCTTCATTGAAAGTTGCCTCATCATCCACTCCGATATAAGAGTCTAAATGTTCAAATCAAACCTCAATTATCCTATCTACAGGGATGTTCGTAAATACCAAATTAGCTTCCAGGCCGGTTGAAATAAGTCTCATCCTCTCACCGAACCTACCATACTTATGCCAAATATGACTGAATCATTATCATATCCACATATCGCAGCCATAGTCTTGAATTGTGATAGCTGCATTTATGAAATATCAACATAGTCGATAAATTGTACAAGACCCCCAACGTAATGTCTTCGAGAATGGTGCTTCATAACACTGTTGTGGTTTACTTTGATGCTAATCTTTGATGCATCTTGTATAGGGTCTGATAAACGAAACAGAGAAAGAAAATTTTATTTTTCTATTGTATCAGCTAGTATATTTTACTATATTATGAAAAAATGAAAAGCAAGATTCAAGGATACACTTAAAAATATAACTTTTTAACCATTCCCAGCAATAAAAATAGCACATAAAGATGGAGACGCATAGGTAGAAATAAACTAATAAAAAGTACCCATGCATGCAATTTGCTTGGTATAGGTGATAAAGCTAAAAAATAAAGACAGAGTAAATTCACATAGAGATTTCATCAAATCCCCAATAGCGAAATACATCTGAAAATATTCTTCAACACTAAACAAAGCCCCCACATCACTAATACTGAAAACTCACCATAAAGAGGAGTTGTACCACCTTCTATTTCTAAGATCATTTTTCTAGATGCCTTTCACTAAACCAAACTTGGTAGATTTGAGGTTAGGGCTTTTTTTAGAAGAGTAATTTTGGGGGGAAAAGAACTAGGAGAGAGAAAGAATTGGGGAAAGACCGAGTTTTTAATGTATTGAAGGTCACGTGAGGCTAAAGTGGGCTAGCTGTTAAAATAAACTGACGGTGCTTGGTTAAAGTAGACGGTGACTAAAATTGATTAGTTTTTGAATACTTAAAGGACTAAAAACGGTAAGTGCATATTTAAGGGACTATCATAAACCTACTCTGAAAGACAAGGGACGATTTATGTCATTTCCTCCACTAAAGTTAGTAACTATCTTTTGTAACTAGAAAGTCACTTTAACTTTACCTAGAAGATGATCTTGTGGACAGGTGGTCTAGCGAGTTCAAACTTTAGTATAGGTCATGGGTTCAAAATGAGAAAATTATAGAAGCAAAGCAATGTTAGTTCAACAAAAAAATATAAAATAATATTCGAGCCCACAAGTTGCTTGTGTGTCCTTAAGGAATTTAATCCGTTCACTGTTGCCCAAGGTTATGGATTACTTCTTCCCAGGATAGAACAGAAAAACTATTTTGTAATACTGACAATCGAAATTACAGAACTTCGGTGAATTCAACAAACAGAGAAAATTACACTGACACTTTATTTATTTGAATAAACAATGCAACAAGATAGAGAAGAAAGGAGAAATTTTCAGATTTTTCATATATAAAAAATGAGGCCAAGCCTCTAAATTTATAGACAATGAAAGGGTGAGATGAAGAGATGCAATCCAAGATGTGCCGCTTTCATTTCCCATTCATCCTTTAGAAAAACCCAACAATCCCCCACATGAATAGGGAATGACCATATTTATAAAACCATGCATAAAAATTTGTGTGATTCGCAAGCAAGGATTAATTGCATTTGGATAAGTAGGTTTCCTTTTGAACTTTCCGTAGTGAACTTATGTTAACCGTCTTTGGTTCTCATTGATATGTTCGTTTCAGCCATGAAGACTGCATGGTTTCATAAGTGTATATAGAGTTGGCCTTACAGAATTCTTCTTGAAGTGGCCGACACTTCACACTTATATAGGTGATTTCTAAACGTGTTATCCCGCAGATACACTATTTGATATACCTTGTATCAAACTTAGAAACCATTAACAAGCTTTAATGCTTTATCCTTGGTATTGTTTGTCTTCATCACGAGAACGGGCCAAAGTTTTATGTGACAATGTTGAACCGTCATTAATGACTTTGTTGTAATCCTTTAATCTAATCATATTTTTATCATTTAATTTCGGATTTGGGATGAAAAATTAAGGAAAAGAGGAGAAAAGTTCTTAGGCCTAATTTTGGGGTTTTGATCTAGATTTTGATGTCGGATTGGAATAATTTTGGTATAAATGAACTCGTGAGAGTATGAGGATTCTAAAAATATAAATTTTACCCGATTCCGAGACGTGGGCCCGGAGGGTGTTTTGGTCATTTTACCTAATTTGCATATTAGCTTAGAATTTATTTGTAGAATCAATTACTTGAAGTGTTATTTACATTATGCAATTGAATTGAATAGATTTGGGCCATTTGGAGTCGAGTACTCGTGGCAAGAACGTGGTTTCGGGTTGATTGTGAGCCGGTTCGAGGTAAATGGCTTGTCTAACCTTGTGTGGGGGAAACTCCCCTTAGGATTTGGTTTGTTGATGATTGAAATGCCTTGTACGTGAGGTGACGAGTGCGTACTAGTGCTAATAGTTGAAAATTCGTTTTTCTTTAAGTAACTATAATGTGATTCTTTTTTTTTCATGTTCATATTGCGTGTAATTTAAGCCTGCTATTAGCCTGAGGGAGCATGTTTAATTGACTTAATTGCCTTACTTGCTCAATTTGCCTTATTTGGATTATGTGCAGCATGCTAGGTTAGAAATATCTGTTTTACTTTGGTATGGAAAATTGAATTGAATTGAATATTTTTCGTGCTGCTGCTATGTGTTTATATTTTGGGACTACGGGCAATATCCCGATAGATCCCCCCTGCACATTTACATTTGGGAACTACGGATCGAGATTCTGGTAGATCCCCGGCGCACTATGAGTTGGACTACGGGACGACACCCGGGAGATCCACTGGACATTTACATTTGGGTGCTACAGGACGGTATCCTGGTAGATCCCCGGTTTGCTGGTATTTACATTTGGGGGCTACAGGACGGTCTCCAGGTAGATTCCCGATTGCTGGATATTTACATTTGGGGGCTACAGGACGGTATCCTGGTAGATCCCGGTTTGCTGGTATTTACATTTGGGGGCTACAGGACGGTATCCTGGTATATCCCCGGTTGTTGGATATTTACATTTGGGGTTTACAGGACGGTATCCTGGTAGATCCCCGGTTGCCATTTCTGTGTTGAGCCGTATTCTTTCTGCGTTATTTTCTCTGTTGTAGTTATTGTTATCGTTATCATTATACTTTGTTACTTCATACTGTTTCGCTCTTGAATGAAACTGTGGATTCTTTCCTTGCTATTGTTGTCTTTCTTTTATTTTGGGACTACGGATGAGTGTTCCGGGAGATCCCCTGTGCATAAATTGAATTTGAATGTAGTGCGGGATACCAAGAGATCCCCAGCTCGTATATTGAGGATACCAAGAGATCCCCAGCACACATATTGAGGATACTAAGAGATCCTCGGGATACTGAGAGATCCCCGGTTGTTATCTTTGCGTTGAGCTGTATTTATTTCCGTGATTACTTTGTTCCTGTTAAAGTTGTTGTTATTCTTCTATCCTGTGTTATTTTTTTGCTGTTGCACTTAAGTATACTGTCTTACTCTACACTGTTATATCTTGTATTTCCTTTAACCTCAGTAGGGCCCTGACCTTCCTCGTCACTACCCGACCGTGGTTAGGCTTGGCACCTACTGAGTACTGCTGTGGTGTACTCATGCCCTTCTTGCGCATGTTTTTCATGTGCAGATCCAGGTACTCCCACTCAGACTTATCACACTTGAGGCAAGGCGTTTTTTAGAGACTCCGAGGTATATCTGCCGCGTCCGCAGACCGAAGAGTCCCTTTCTATTCTCAGTACTAGTATAGCCCTTTCTGTATTTTCCTTTGTTGGTAGACATTCTGGAATTAGAGCTTATTATGTAATCCTTTAGCTTGTGATTCATGGGGTTTCGGATTTTGGGAGTGTTAGATTGATATTCTTGTACTGTTATATGCCAGGCGGCATCTTAACACTGTTAAACCTTGTTAACTCAGTTTTAATTACATTCTTCTGCAATTGTTTCTTTTCCGCATTTGTTAGGCTTACCTAGTCGTAGAGACTAGGTGCTATCACGACGGTTCACGGAGGGCGAACTGGGGTCGCGACAAGTTGGTATCAGAGCTCTAGGTTCATAGGAGTCATGAATCACAAGCTGGTTTATTAGAGTCTCGCAGATCGGTATGGAGACGTCTGTACTTATCCACGAGAGGCTATGTAACCATTAGGAAAAATTCCACTTCATTTGATTTCCTTGTCGTGCGAGATTTTTGACATCACAATCCTAAACTTCTACCTTCCATTCTCTCACAGATGGTGAGGACACGTGCTACTGGAGGTGACCGGATACCCGCGCCCCTTACGAGAGCTGTCAGAGGTCGGGGCCAGGGTAGAGGCCTAGGACGCGCATGCGGTGCAGCCAGAGCACCCACGCGAGCTGCTACAGAGAAGCCACCAGCAGTTCCAGCTAGAGCCCAGGCCCCTGATACGCCTACTGCTACTACTACTCCAGCACTTTAGGAGACCTTAACACAGTTCCTGAGCATGTTTGGTACATTGGTTCAGGCGGGATTAATTTGGGTTGTACCAACTACTTCACAGATCGGGGGAGGGACCCAGACTCCCGCCATCCCCACTCCAGAGCATCGAGTTCCCATTGGTCAGGTTCCAGGTGTCGTGGCGACATAGCCTGTGGTCCCAGTTCAGCGGGTGGTGAGGATCTCTTGCCGAGTAGAGGACAGGTTGGTTCAGGAGGGAGAGAAAAGACGAGGTCAGTAGAGAGAGTATAGGGAGGCAAGGAGACCTCGTAGACCGGAGAGATCCACTGGCACTTATTTTGGAGGAAGAGTACGGCATGGTAGAGGTTTTATAGGTCAGCCAGCTCAATTTGCGTTTCAGGCTTCGCACAGTGTTTCAGGTGTTCAGGGGTCTCAGAGTACCTGTACCGCACAGTTCCCACTGCCACGTCAGGCGCGAGGTTGTTTTGAGTGTGGTGACATATGCCATGTGGTAAGGTATTGCCCTAGAGTAGGGAGGGGTGCGCCTCCACAGACTTCTCAGCCACAGCGTGCTCCGCAGAGTTTCCAAGCTATGATTTCAGCACCAGTTGCTACCCCACCTGCCCCGCCAGCTAGAGGTGGAGGTCGGAGAGGTAGAGGTCAACTTAGAGGGGGAGACCAGGCTAGATACTATGCCCTTCCTTCCCGTACTGAGGTTGTTGCCTCCGATTCTGTCATCGCAGGTATTATCCTTGTCCGTCATAGAGATGCATCGGTTTTATTTGATCCAGGCTCCACGTATTCTCATGTGTCCTCTCATTTTGCCCCGTATTTGGGCGTATCTCGGGATTCTTTGAGTTCTCCTGTTTATGTTTCTACTCCTGTTGGAGATTCTCTTATTGTGGACCGCGTTTATCGGTCGTGTTTGATTGCTCTTAGTGGTTTTGAGACCAGAGCTAATTTGTTATTTCTCAGCATGGTAGACTTTGATGTTATTCTAGGCATGGACTGGTTGTCGCCCCATTATGCTATTCTTGATTGTCACGCAAAAACCGTGACGCTGGCTATGCCAGGTGTACCGCGAGTAGAGTGGAGGGGTACCTTAGATCATACTTCCAGTATAGTTATTTCGTTCCTTAAGGCTCAATGTATGGTTGAGAATGGGTATGACGCATATCTAGCTTATGTGAGAGATGTCAGTATTGACACCCCTACAGTTGATACAGTCCAAGTAGTACGGGATTTCTCTGATGTTTTTCCAGCTGACCTTCCGGGCATGCCGCCCGATAGAGATATTGATTTTGGCATTGATCTGTTGCCGGGCATTCAGCCCCTTTCTATTCCTCCGTGCTGTATGGATCCTCCTTAGTTGAAGGAGTTGAAGGAGCAGTTGCAGGAATTGCTCGATAAGGGTTTCATTCGGCCCAGTGTATCACCAGAGGGGTGCTTCGTTCCAGTGGACGGAAAAGTGTGAGGAGAGCTTTCAGAAGCTCAAGGCAACTTTTACTACGGCCCCAGTTTTGATATTGCCTACAGGTTCGGGGTCTTATACTGTCTATTGTGATGCCTCGAAGGTTGGCCGTGGAGCGGTATTGATGCAAGACGGTAGGGTGATTGCCTACGCCTCCAGACAGTTGAAGGTACATGAGAAGAATTATCCTGTCCACGCTCTTGAGTTAGCTGCTATTGTTCACGCCTTGAAGATCTGGCGTCATTATTTGTACGGTGTGCCTTGTGAGATTTACACTGATCATCGGAGTTTGCAGCATCTGTTCAAGCAGAAGAACCTTAATTTGTGTCAGAGGAGGTGGTTAGAGCTGCTGAAGGACTATGATATCACTATTTTGTATCACCCGGGCAAGGCCAATGTGGTGGCCGATGCTTTNTTTCCTTACTTGCTCAATTTGCCTTATTTGGATTATGTGCAGCATGCTAGGTTAGAAATATCTGTTTTACTTTGGTATGGAAAATTGAATTGAATTGAATATTCTTCGTGTTGCTGCTGTGTGTTTACTTTGGGACTACGGGCGATATCCCTAGAACCCCCCCTGCACATTTACATTTGGGGACTATGGATCGAGATTCCGGTAGATCCCCGGTGCACTATGAGTTGGACTACGGGACGACACCCGGGAGATCCACTGGACATTTGTATTTGGGGGCTATAGGACGGTATCCTGGTAGATCCCCGGTTTGCTGGTATTTATATTGGGGGCTACAGGACGGTATCCTGGTAGATCCCCGGTTTGCTGGATATTTACATATGGGGGCTACAGGACGGTATCCTGGTAGATCCCCGGTTGCCATTTCTGTGTTGAGCTGTATTCTTTCTGCATTATTTTCTCTATTGTAATTGTTGTTATCTTTATCATTATACTGTGTTACTCCATACTGTTTCGCTCTTAAATGAAATTGTGGATTCTTCCCTTGATATTGTTGTCTTTCTTTTATTTTGGGACTACGTATGAGTGTTCCGGGAGATCCCCTGTGCATATATTGAATTTGACTGTAGTGCGGGATACCAAGAGGTCCCTAGCACATATATTGAGGATTCCCCAGTACATATATTGAGGATACCAAGAGATCCTCGAGATATCAAGAGATCCCCAGCACATATATTGAGGATACCAAGAGATCCCCAGTACATATATTGAGGATACCAAGAGATCCTCGGGATACCAAGAGATCCCCAGCACGTATATTGAGGATACCAAGAGATCCTCGGGTACCAAGAGATCCCAGCACACATATTGAGGATACTAAGAGATCCTCGGGATATTAAGTGATCCCCGGTTGTTATCTTTGCGTTGAGCTGTATTTATTTCCGTGATTACTTTGTTCCTGTTAAAGTTGTTGTTCTTCTATCCCGTGTTACTTTATACTGTTGCACTTAAGTATACTGTTTTACTATACACTGTTATATCTTGTATTTCCTTTAACCTCAGTAGGGCCCTGACCTTCCTCGTCACTACCCGATCGAGGTTAGGCGTGGCACTTACTGAGTACCACTGTGGTGTACTCATGCCCTTCCTGCACATGTTTTTCATGTGCAGATCCAGGTACTCCCGCTCAGACTTATCACGCTTTAGGCGAGGCATTTTGTAGAGACTCCAAGGTATATCTGCCGCGTTCGCAGACCGAAGAGTCCCTTTCTATTCTCAGTACTAGTATAGCCCTTTCTGTATTTTCCCTTATTGGAAGAGATTTTGAAGTTATAGCTTATTATGTAATCTTTTAGCTTGTGATTCATGGGGTTCCGGATTCTGGGAGTGTTAGATTGAGATTCTTGTACTGTTATATGCCAAGCGGCATCTTAAACACTGTTTAACCTTGTTAACTTAGTTTTAATTATTTTCTTCTGCAATTGTTTCTTTTTCCGCATTTGTTAGGCTTACCTAGTCGTAGAGACTAGGTGCCGTCACGACAGTTCACGGAGGGTGAACTGGGGTCGTGAAAAGTTGGTATTAGAGTTCTAGGTTCATAGGAGTCATGAATCATAAGCCGGTTTATTAGAGTCTCGCGGATCGGTACGGAGACGTCTGTACTTATCCACGAGAGGCTATGTAGCCGTTAGGAAAATTCTACTTCATTTGATTTCCTTGTCGTACGAGATTTTTGACATCACAATCCTAAACTTCTGCCTTCCATTCTCTCACAGATGGTGAGGACACGTGCTACTGGAGGTGACCGGACACCCGCGTCCCTTGCGAGAGCCGTCAGAGGTCGGGGCCGGGTAGAGGCCGAGGACGCGCACGCGGTGCAGCTAGAGCACCCGCGCGAGCTGATACAGAGGAGCCACCAGCAGTTCCAAATGGAGCCCAGGCGCCTGATACGCGTACTACTACTACTACTCCAGCACTTCAGGAGACCTTAACACAGTTCTTGAGCATGATTGGTACATTGGTTCAGGCGGGATTAATTCGGGTTGTACCAACTACTTCACAGATCGGGGGAGGGACCCAAACTCCTGCCGTGCCCACTCCTGAGCATCGAATTCCCATTGGTCAGGTTCCAGGTGTCGTGGCGACACAACCTGTGGTCCCAGTTCAGCGGGTGGTGAGGATCTCTCGCCGAGTAGAAGACAAGTGGGTCTAGGAGGGAGAGAACAGACGAGGTCAGGAGAGAGAGCATAGGGAGGCAAGGACACCACATAGACCGGAGAGATCCACTAGACCTTATTTTGGAGGAAGAGTACGGCATGGTAGAGGTTTTGTGGGTCAGCCAGCTCAGTTTGCGTTTCAGGCTTCGCACAATATTTCAGGTGTTTAGGGGTCTCAGAGTACCCGTATTGCACAGTTCCCATTTCCACGTCAGGCGCGAGGTTGTTTTGGGTGTGGTGACATATGCCATGTGGTGAGGTATTGCCCTAGACTAGGGAGGGGTGCGCCTCCACAGACTTCTCAGCCACAGTGTGCTCCGCAGAGTTTCCAGGCTATGATTTCAGCACCAGTTGCTACCCCACCTGCCCCGCCAGCTAGAGGAGGAGGTCGAGGAGGTAGAGGTCGCCTTAGAGGGGAAGACCAGGCCAGATACTATGCCCTTCCTGCCCGTATCGAGGCTGTCGCCTCCGATTCTGTCATCGCATGTATTATCCTTGTCCGTCATAGAGATGCATCGGTTCTATTCGATCCAGGCTCCACTTATTCTTATGTGTCCTCTCATTTTGCCCCGTATTTGGGCATATCTCGGGATTCTTTGAGTTCTCCTATTTATGTTTCTACTCCTATTGGAGATTCTCTTATTGTGGACCGTATTTATCGGTCGTGTTTGATTGCTCTTAGTGGTATTGAGACCAGAGCCGAATTATTGTTGCTCAGCACGGTAGATTTTGATGTTATCTTGGGCATGGGCTGATTGTCGCCCCATTATGCTATTCTCGATTGTCACGCCAAAATCGTGATGCTAGCTATGCCAGGTGTACCGCGAGTAGAGTGGAGGCGTACCTTAGATCATACTTCCAGTATAGTTATTTCGTTCCTTAAGGCTTAGCGTATGGTTGAGAAGGGGTATGACGCATATCTAGCGTATGTGAGAGATTTCAGTATTGATACCCCTACAGTTGATTCAGTCCCAGTAGTACGGGATTTCTCTGATGTGTTTCCAGCTGACCTTCCGGGCATGCCGCCCGATAGAGTTATTGATTTTGGCATTGATCTGTTGGCGGGCACTCAGCCCATTTCTATTCCTCCGTACTGTATGGCTCCTCCTAAGTTGAAGGAGTTGAAGGAGCAGTTGCAGGAATTGCTTGATAAGGGTTTCATTCGGCCCAGTGTATCACCAGAAGGGGGCTCCGTTCCAGTGGATGAAGAGTGTGAGGAGAGCTTTCAGAAGCTCAAGGCAGCTTTGACTACAGCCCTAGTTTTTATAT
Organism: Nicotiana attenuata; assembly: GCF_001879085.1. Classification (NCBI taxonomy): domain Eukaryota; kingdom Viridiplantae; phylum Streptophyta; class Magnoliopsida; order Solanales; family Solanaceae; genus Nicotiana; species Nicotiana attenuata. The sequence goes on from NW_017672933.1 coordinate 120,802, forward strand.
TACCTACCGGTTTGGGGTCTTATACTGTCTATTGCGATGCCTCAAGGGTTGGCCTTGGAGCGGTATTGATGCAGGACGGTAGGGTGATTGTCTACGCATCCAAACAGTTGAAGGCACATGAGAAGAATTATCCTGTCCATGATCTCGAGTTAGCTGCTATTGTTCACGCCTTGAAGATCTGGCGTAATTATTTGTACGGTGTGCCTTGCGAGATTTATACTGATCACCGGAGTTTGGAGCATCTGCTCAAGCAGAAGGACCTTAATTTGCGTCAGAGGAGGTGGTTAGAGCTGCTGAAGGACTATGATATCACTATTTGTATCACCGGGGCAAGGCCAATGTGGTGGCCGATGCTTTGAGCCGCCGGGCAAAGAGTTTGGGGAGTTTGGCTTATTTGCCAGCAGCAGAGAGGCCCATGGCGATGGATGTTCAGGCCTTAGCAAGTCAGTTTGTGAGATTGGATCTTTCGGAGCCCAGTCGGGTTCTAGCTTGTGTGGTCTCTCGGTCTTCCTTGCTTGATCATATCCGGGGGCGTCAATTTGATGACCCTCATTTTCTTGTCCTCAAGGATAAGGTTTTGCATGGCGATGCCAGAGATGTGACTATTGGTAGTGACGGGGTATTGAGGATGCAGGGTCGAGTTGTGTACCCAATGTTGATGGGCTTCGGGAGTTAATTCTAGAGGAGGCCCATAGTTTGCGGTATTCTATTCATCCGGTATTCCATTCATCCGGGTGCCGTAAAGATGTACCAGGATTTGAGACAACACTATTGGTGGAGGCGGATGAAGAAAGATATAGTTGGGTTTGTAGCTCGGTGCCTTAATTGTCAGCAGGTGAAGTATGAGCACCAGAGACCGGGTGGATTGCTTCAGCAGATAGAGATTACGGAGTGGAAGTGGGAGCGGATCACCATGGACTTCGTAGTTGGGCTCCCACGGGCTTCGAGGAGGTTCGATGCCATTTGGGTGATTGTGGATCGACTGACCAAGTCCGCACACTTCATTCCTGTGTGTACCACCTATTCTTCGGAGCGGTTGGCGGAGATTTATATCCGGGAGATTGTCCGTCTACATGGTATTCCGGTTTCCATCATTCCAGATAGAGGTATTCAGTTCACATCACGGTTCTGGAGGGCCGTACAACATGAGTTAGGTACTCGGGTGGAGTTGAGCACAATATTTCACCCTCAGACGGACGGACAGTCCGAGCGCACTATTCAGATTTTGAGGATATGTTCCGTGTGTGTGTGATTGAGTTTGGAGGGTCTTGGGATCAGTTCTTGCCATTGGCGGAGTTCGCCTACAACAACAGTTATCGGTCCAGCATTCAGATGGCACCGTATGAGGCTTTTTATGGTAGGCGGTGTAGATCCCCGGTGGGTTAGTTTGAGCCGGGTGAGGCTGGATTATTGGGCACAGACTTGGTTCAGGATGCTTTGGAGAAGGTTAAGGTGATTCAGGATAGACTCCGTACAGCCTAGTCCAGACAGAAGATTTATGCGGATCGGAAGGTTCGTGATGTTTCCTACATGGTTGGAGAGCGGTTCCTGCTTCGGGGTTCGCTATGAAGGGCGTTATGAGATTTGGGAAGAAAGGGAAGTTGAGTCCGAGGTTTATTGGCCCTTTTGAGATATTGAGGCATGTTGGGGAGGTTGCTTACGAGCTTGCCTTACCTCCCAGCGTGGCAGGAGTTCATCCGGTATTTCATGTTTCGATGCTCTGGAGGTATCACGGTGATCCATCGCACGTGTTGGATTTCAGTTCAGTCCAGTTGGACAAGGATCTATCTTATGTTGAGGAACCAGTGGCGATATTGGACAGGCAGATTCGAAAGCTGAGGTCAAAGAACATTGCATCTGTGAAGGCTTAGTGGCGGGGTCAGCCGGTCGAGGAGGCGACTTGGGAGACCGAGCAGGATATGCGTAGCCGTTACCCTCATCTTTTCATTACTTCAGGTATATCTCTATGCTCATTCGAGGATGAACGAATGTTTAAGTGTGGGAGGATGTAACAACCCGGCCGGTCATTTTAAGAATTTACGCCCCGATCCCCTATTAACTGCATTCCCCGTGTTTGTTTCTGCTATTATGAGTTGCCAGGAAGATTTATTTGGAAATTCGGAGAGTTTTGGGACACTTAGTCCCTAAATGAGAGTTTAAGTTTTAGAATTTGGACCATAGTTGGAGCAGTGTGAGGACAGCCTCGGAATGGAATTCCGTTGGTTCCGTTAGCTCCGTTGGGTGATTTCGAGTTTAGGAGCGTGTTCATATTGTGTTTTGGAGGTCCGTAGCTTATTTAGGCTTGTAATGCCGAAAGTTGAATTTTTAAAGTTTCCGGTTCGATAGTGAGATTTTGATCTAAGAGTCGGAATGGAATTTCAGAAGTTGGAGTAGCTCCGTAGTGTTGAATGTGATATGTGTGCAAAATATCAGGTCATTCGGACCAGGTTTGATAGACTTTGTGATCGAAAGCGTAACTCGGAAGTTTTTGGAATTCTTGGGCTTGAATTCGATGATGATTTGGTGTTTCGACGTTGTTTGAGGTGTTCCAAAGGTTGAAACAAGTTTGAATGATGTTTTAGGATTGATTGGCATGTTTAGTTGAGGTCCCGGGGGCCTCGGGTGAGTTTCGGGTGCTTAACGGGAGTTGAATTGAACTTGGAAAAATTTGATGTTGGTTGAACCTGTCATAACCGCACCTGCTTGAATGGGACCGCATGTGCAGTGCCGCAGAAGCGGCTCAGGGACCGTAAAAGCGAGATTAGCCTAGGCCCCATAAGCCGCAGGTGCGATGTATTGGACGCACCTGCGGAACCACAGGTGCGGTAAGTGAGTCGAAGAAGCGGAAGCTGGATTTTTATAAAATATCGCAGGTGCGTTTCTTTTCCGTAGAAGTGGGACTGCAGGTGCAGTCCCATGGCCGCAGAAGTGGATTTGCTGGGCAGAAATAGGGAATTTCGTGGGTTTGAAATCAAAACTTGGAAAAACGATTTGGAGCTCGGTTGAGGGCGATTTTGGGAGGATTTTGAAGAGGAAATCAGTGGGTAACGCTTCCTAATACCTTTCCAGTTGTAATCCTATAATCTAATCTTAGTTTTGTTATTTTATTTAGGATTCGGGATGAAAATTTGAGGAAAAGAGGAGGAAAGTTCTTAGGCCTAATTTTGGGGTTTTGATCTAGATTTTGATGTCGGATTGAAATAATTTTGGTATAAATGAACTCGTGAGAGTATGAGGATTCTAAAAATGTAAATTCTACCCGATTTCGAGACGTGGGCCCGGAGGGCGTTTTGATCATTTTACCTAATATTGCGTATTAGCTTAGAATTTGTTTGTAGAATCAATTACTTGAAGTGTTATTTACATTATGCAATTGAATTGAATACATTTGGGCCATTTGGAGTCGAGTACTCGCGGCAAGAACGTGGTTTCAGGTTGATTGTGAGCCGGTTCGGGGTAAGTGGCTTGTCTAACCTTGTGTGGGGGAAACTCCCCTTAGGATTTGGTTTGTTGATAATTGAAATGCCTTGTACGTGAGGTGACGAGTGCGTACTTGTGCTAATTGTTGAAAATCCGTTTTTCTTTAAGTAACTATAATGTGATTCTTTTTTTTTCATGTTCATACTACGTGTAATTTAAGCCTGCTATTAGCCAAGGGAAGCATGTTTAATTGACTTAATTTCCTTACTTGCTCAATTTGCCTTATTTGGATTATGTGCAGCATGCTAGGTTAGAAATATCTGTTTTACTTTGGTATGGAAAATTGAATTGAATTGAATATTCTTCGTGTTGCTGCTGTGTGTTTACTTTAGGACTACGGGCGATATCCCTATAGAACCCCCCCCTGCACATTTACATTTGGGGACTATGGATCGAGATTCCGGTAGATCCCCGGTGCACTATGAGTTGGACTACGGGACGACACCCGGGAGATCCACTGGACATTTATATTTGGGGGCTATAGGACGGTATCCTGGTAGATCCCCGGTTTGCTGGTATTTATATTGGGGGCTACATGACGGTATCCTGGTAGATCCCCAGTTTGCTGGATATTTACATATGGGGGCTACAGGACGGTATCCTGGTAAATCCCCGGTTGCCATTTCTGTGTTGAGCTGTATTCTTTCTGCGTTATTTTCTCTGTTGTAATTGTTGTTATCTTTATCATTATACTGTGTTACTCCATATTGTTTCGCTCTTGAATGAAATTGTGGATTCTTCCCTTGATATTGTTGTCTTTCTTTTATTTTGGGACTACGGATGAGTGTTCCGGGAGATCCCCTGTGCATATATTGAATTTGAATGTAGTGCGGGATACCAAGAGGTCCCCAGCACATATATGGAGGATACCAAGAGATCCTCGGGATACCAAGAGATCCCCACTACATATATTGAGGATACTAAGAGATCCTCGGGATACCAAGAGATCCCCAGCACATATATTGAGGATACCAAGAGATCCTTAGGATACCAAGAGATCCCCAGCACGTATATTGAGGATACCAAGAGATCCTCGGGATACCAAGAGATCCCCAGAACACATATTGAGGATACTAAGAGATCCTCGGGATACTGAGAGATCCCCGGTTGTTATCTTTGCGTTGAGATGTATTTATTTTCGTGATTACTTTGTTCTTGTGAAAGTTGCTGTTGTTCTTCTATTCTGTGTTACTTTTTACTGTTGCACTTAAGTATACTGTCTTACTCTACACTATTATATCTTGTATTTCCTTTAACCACAGTAGGGCCCTGACCTTCCTCATCACTACTCGACCGATATTAGGCTTGGCACTTACTGAGTACCGCTGTGGTGTACTCATGCCCTTCCTGCGCATGTTTTTCATGTGCAGATCCAGGTACTCCCACTCAGACTTATCACGCTTGAGGCGAGGCATTTTGTAGAGACTCCGAGGTATATCTGCCGCGTCCGCAGACCAAAGAGTCCCTTTCTATTCTCAGTACTAGTATAGCCCTTTCTGTATTTTCCCTTGTTGGTAGACATTGTGGAGTTAGAGCTTATTATGTAATCTTTTAGCTTGTGATTCATGGGGTTCCAGATTCTGGGAGTGTTAGATTGAGATTCTTGTACTGTTATATACCAAGCGGCATCTTAAACACTGTTTAACCTTATTAACTCAGTTTTAATTATTTTCTTCAGCAATTGTTTCTTTTTCCTTATTTGTTAGGCTTACCTAGTCGTAGAGACTAGGTGCCGTCACGACAGTTGACGGAGGGCGAACTGGGGTCGTGACAGAATATCTTCAAGAAACTCCAGAGTCATTCTGCTTCTTCACTAGCATTGTCTAAGGTTATAAACTCAGCCTCCATTATAGAGCGTGCACTATACATTTATTTGGATGATTTTCAAGACACTGCTCCATCGATTGTGAAAATATATTCACTTGTGAATTTAGAAACAGTCCAACCGGTGATCTAATTTCCATCAATATACCCTTGATTACCGCAGGATATTTATTGTAATACAACGCATAATTTGAGTATATTTCAAATATCTCATGACTCGTTTCATTATCATGAAAGTTTAATGCAAACTTCCTTATGTCGTAGACTAATACGTCTCGACTTTCTATCGTATACCAGATTATTGACTATACTTAATGTAGTAATATTATATGATAACAATAGCTGGAATGGTCGGTATCAGTTGGACACAACTTTTCAATATTTAACACATTTCACAACCATTCTGCCTTTTACTAGCATTTGTATGCTATTTATTCATATTCCACAACAGAATATACGTCTGTACGATATGCAAATTATAACACTTTCATTCATGTAATGAATTCAAATTGCTATAGATTTTGTCATTTTCATCAATTGGTTCACCATATAATAGACCAATGTATCAATACATCCGTTCATGAACGGTCATATTTATACAAAATGTAAAAACGTAGGTTTTATGAAAAGTCACAGCCTTTCAGGTGATACCCTTTCATAAAGGAGCTAAACATTATAAATGTTCAAGAAAGAACACATCATTTCTAGAAAAGCACGTAAACAACTTTCATCACTAGTCATCACTAAGGCTGAATAAGTGATGAATTCACCGGCTGCCAATCAAGATCCACTAAGGATTCGTGGGGTTCAAAAATTATATCATTGAGACATTACGTCTAAAAATTGGCTTTTGTCATGCATAAGCTAAAACGTCCCCACATTTCATATATGTCGTGCGCCTTTTCTATTGTTTGTTATCAACACATCAAACAATGACACTATGATTTGGAGTATTGTTAATGTAAACAAATTTGTCTACACTCATTAATTTTAAAATCATTTGACAATATTATTTGGTTAAATTTCGCATGTCATTCTTTGGGTACTTATTTTAGTCCATAAAGAGATTTAACAATTCTGCACACCTTTTTTTTTTCCAGGAACCACAAACCTTTCAGGTTGTTCCATGAAAAAAATATAATTTCAAATCTCAATTTAAGAAGGTTTTGTTAACATCCATTTGATGGATTTCAAGACCATACATTGTGGCCAATGCTACTAACATCCATATGTACGTAATACTCATAACTGATGATTATGTATTAAAATAGTCAAGGCTTTCTCATTGTCTATACACTTTGACAATAAGTCTTGCCTTATATATGTCAATAGTGCCATCATATTTTATTCTCCTCTTGAATATCCTTTTGGAACCCATGATTTGTTCCCTAGAGTAAGATCAACTAACTCCCAAGTATAATTATTTATATGGATTCTATCTCACTGTTGTCTACTTCTTTCCGACGAAGACATAACTTCTTTCAAAGTTTGAAGAACAAGAATATCAGAAAGTTCGATCCAAAAGCAGTTATCCTTTGACGTTTACTACATCTTGTATTCACCTCATTAGGCGTACTTTCCTTTGATTCTTCCTGAGATTGCTTAGATTTTTCACTTAACGACTCACATCCCTTTAATACGGATAAATATTCTCAAAGAATTCAACATTATTTGATTCTATCACCATATAAATATGAATGTCGGGAACTTCTGATTATGAACCAGAAATTGAATGCTTTACTGTTTGTTGCATATCCTATGGAAAATACAATCAACGATTTTCGGTCTCATATCTACCCTTTTAGAGTTAGGACTTGCACTTTAGTCAAATACCCCACACTTTGAAATATTTCAAGTTGGGCTTTCTTCCTTTTTACTTTTCATATAGAATGGATTGTGTTTTGCTATGGGGAACTCGATTGAGTATTCGGTTAGCTGTAAGAATAGCTTCTCCCATAAATTCTGGGTTAAATTAAACCAGAACTTATCAACAAAGCATTCATTATCTTATTTAATGATCGATTCTTTCTTTTCGCAATTCCATTAGATTGGGGGGGGGGGGGGGGAGTGCATGAGGAAATGTTTGATAAATAATGCCATAGTCAAAAATATTTCTTCAAAAGGAGATTCATATTCGCGGCCTCTATTACTTTGTAGAGCCAACCACAGGAATTGTTATTTGTGCCACGAGAGAGTCAGAATTAATAATGGTGAAGTTTTAAATCTTCAAACCAATCTGACATAACTAGACTTTAACGGTGAAGTTTTTAATCTTCAAACTGAGTAATATCTGACACAACCAGATCTAATAAATGGTGAAAGTTTTTTTTTATCTTCAAATCGAGTAATATCTGACAAAAATAGATATAATATATGGTGAATTATTTAGTCTTCACACTGAGTAAAAAATTGGAGTCGAAAATTACTAAGACTTTAATCTCCAAAATAAGTAGTGTTGATACCCAATTTTTCTCTCATATTTTAGATATATATACTTATACTTCCAAAATAGTGCATATGCATCATAATTTGATTTATAAGCATACACAAATATTTTTCATAATTTTTAAAGGCTTCAAACCAATTTATTCCTGCATTTTGTTGTATATAAATATCCAATAATTATCCTCCAAACCATTTTTATGATGATTTAATCGTCTAAACTTATCATTTATACCAACACAATGTTTAAATATTTCTAGTGCATTTTTTATAATTACATTTATATTTTTAGGCTAAATTGCACATTTTTACAATAATAGCCCATATGCATGTATAGTTATATTATTTATGCATAAAATGAATTTCTATATTTTTATAATGTTAAGTAATTATTTTAAATCATTTTAGTTCACAAATGACATTCTTATTATTTATTAGTTGCTTTTATAAATTATTTATTCATTAAATAGTGGGTATTTAAGATCTAGCCCTAAAATCCCCTATTTTCATATTTAACCTAACACCTTACACCAGCCCAATACCCTTGGCCCAACACCCATTAGCCCAATCCCCATACCCACTTAAACACCCGACCTAGAATCCTTTAAATCGTGACCGTTGATCGCTAAGATCAACGGTCCACGTTACACCTGCCCCTTTAAACCAACCAAACCCCTAACCCTAATCATTCTATACCCCTCGCCGCCCTAGAACTCTCTCGTCTCTCGTCTCTCATGAACCCTAGCGCCGTCTCTTAACCCCTCCAAATTCGGCCCTAAAATGGAATCCGCCATGGATTCTCTTGCCTTATTTACCTTCCCTCACTACTGGTTCGTCTATGGCGTTACCTAGTTTGCTTGCCTAAACATGGCAAGCAAACCTCTTAGAATCGTACCAAATCTGGTTCAGTTCTTTGACCCTTTCCATCTGTGTTCGTTTTTGTTCTTTTATGGTATGAATCTCTGTGTATCTTTGAGATTTTTACTTACCCTAAAACTAGGGTTTTCAGATTTTCTTTGATTCGAACCAAAGTTTGTTCAAGCCTTTTATTTTAAGTATTATCTAGTCTATATTCGCCCTATTATGAGTATATTTGTTTATTTTTTGCCGATTTTTACTTACCTTAATTTAGGGTTTCAGATCCTTTTTAAATCAAACCAAATCTGACTCGATTCTTTGATTTTGAATAGATTTCTGTCTATGTTCATCTTATTCTATGCAACATGTGATTTTTACTTCTTTTTTTATTTCCGTCAATTTGTGTATTGTGCCTAAAATTAGGGTTCTGGAATTTCCTTTTTTCCTTACTGATTCCGATTGCTTTCCTTTCTAGTGTTTGACTGATGATTTTCCATGTTTATGTGTTAATCTCTACCACTATATAAACCGCTTCCCCCATTCCCTTTAAACAGACTTGGAAATCATTATAACCTCACTAGATCTAAAACTTTACTCTGTTATTTCATTCTATACTTTGGTCTTGGCCGGCTTAAAGCCAAGGCTATTAAGCTCTAGGTTTTTGCTTCTCCTTGACGATTCAGAACACTGTGGGTTTTGTTCTTTTCTTGCATTTCTCGTTTAACTGGTGAGTTACTTGACTTTCGCAATTTTATCCTTATGTGTTCTTATCTCTGAATCTATGGCTTAACACGTTCCTAGTTTACTTTCATCGCTCTGCTAACTTCTGCATTTACTCACTCTTAATGCTACTAGTTCTGAGACTATCTATGACTAATTGGGTAATCTGAACTTCTTTAGGGCCTATTCAGTTAGTGTATTGACTCTTGAATGCCTATGAACATGTTTATTCACTTACCCCCTGAATCCCTGCAGTAATCTGTGTTGAGACTTTCAGTGTTAGTCATTATATCACTCAGCATGCTCACTTGATCCCATAGCCCTTTAGTATTTGCTTGTGATTTAGAACAGTTATCTCAGCTTGTTTTGAATTGTTACTTTGAGGTGTTAGGCTTAACCTTTGGCACAAACTGAATCATATTCTGTTAATTAGGCCTCTACAACAATGCTTGAATGCTTATCTGCTATTTGTTTACCTTTCATGCTGTCCAGAATCTCTGTAAAAATGACCTCGCATATGTTATGTGTCTATGATCCTGCCCCATTGCTAACATGATGCCCTCTTCTTTCTGTGTTCTGTGGTTTAGCACAATGTTGCCTTGTTTCTTATATACTTAGCATAGTTTCCAACCATGTTTCAACCTATCTAGTAATGGGCATCTGTGTATAATAATCCTTGTCAATCCTGCAAACATGTTCTTTCCTTAACTTTTTCAGCATGTGACTGTTCCTATGCTAAGTGTTGAACCTGTTTTTTTTCCAGTTTGCATTAAGCTTGTACTTTAGTTCTGTGATTTAATCAACTGTTTGCCCGGTTTGTTCAATTTGGTTATGTCTGTTTAAATCCCTGAATTCCTGTCCCTCAACCTTAGTCCTTTCTCTTTCACCTGTTGCTTGAGTTCTTTGAATCCCATTTTTAGCCGGCAGAAAGCCAAGGCTACTTAGGTTCTGTCCTTTTGATCCCCCTAGTGTGAGAACTGCTCGGGGTCCAATTGAGGCCCTTGTGAACTCTGACACACTAGAATTTGATCTCTAGTTCCTCCTCTGAATGATCTCTGTTAACTTCCCTAGTGTGTGCACTGCCCTGGGTTCTTGAAGCCCCTGGGAACTCTGACACACTGGGGTCTTGGTTCTATATGATCAATTCTGTTTTAAAACCACTGGGTGAATCACTCAACTATTGGTTGTTTATGTATCTATGTATCTGTTATGAATTGTGAGAATGAAGGCCTGACCTGTCCAGGTGTATTTGGGCCTGCTGTAGGCTCCCTATAGCTATATCTACTCTGTAATTTACTGTGTTCATTTTGGGTCTGTAATAATTATTGTAATAACAATTTGGGGTATTAGTAAAATTGGGAAAATGGACTTTATCCTATACTTGCACTGAAATGGGTAGAAATCCTGCCTATAGGCTCATTGCTTAGCTAAAAATGTGCTATTATGTTCAAACATGTTCAGCTTTCATATGCTAGAAGTCATGCCTATAGGTAATCCATCTTTGCTCAAAACATGGTACTTTCCAGTTATTGTAGAAATCATGCCTATAGGTATTTTATCCTTGCTCAAACGTGTTATTTTTCCAGTAGAAATCCTGCATGTAGGTCCTTTAATTGGTTAAAATATGCTATACGCCTGCTTGTTAGAAATCATGCCTATTGGAGCAAAAGTCAGTTTTAGAAATCATGCCTATAGGTTCTAAAATCAGTTTTAACTATAGAAATCATGCCTATAGGATCTAAAATCAGTTTTAAGTATAGAACCCATGCCTATAGGATTTGAATCAGTTAACTAATCGATTCACTCGCCTTCAATGTTGTGCTAATTATCCTCGCTAGAAACCATGCCTATAGGACTTACTCAACCAATTCTAAATATGATCCTGTAATTACCACTGTTAGTTACTGCATAAAATGCCTAGATATCATGCCTATAGTTTTAATCTCTTATACCTATAATTAGTAGGCAACTTTGTAGGTTTCAGAGGTTGTAAACCACCCGCTCATTAAATCCAGATTCACATAGAGATCCTGCCTATAGGTTTCTGCAACCTCAACTTATTAAAATCAGCAACGGTCTTTGTTAATCTGACTTGCGTGCATTTGTTGTCTATATACGGAGGCCAACTTGAGCCCTTACTTGATTAAGTGAAAGTTCAATGTGTTTTGTATGTCGCCTAGTTTTTGACATTTTTGAGCATCCTAAGTTAAAGTCTAGAACCACCCTGAGAAAGAGGTCCAAATGCCTCCTGGACCATAGGCATGGGACGGGTAGTGCACGCGTAGGGCATGACTTAGAATTGACTAGTGCGCTTCAGGTAAACAACTTAAAGATAGTAATTGGGTAGCAGGAGATGATAGTCTGTGCCCGCTGAATAATATGAGTAACACCCCATCTCGAGGAAGTTACGAAGTATTATTTATGTTGCACGGGGTGATCCTTTAGGCTAAAAAACTTAGGACCCCCCTCCCACTTTGTCTTTCAATCGATTATTCATGTTTAGTAATTCCTTGTTTCTTAGCTTTGATCACATAGACTTATTCATATAATTGAGTTCGGTTGGGACCCACAATTGTGGACCTCGAAGAGTGCCTAACACCTTCTCTTCGAGGTAATTTCGAGCCCTTACCCGATCTTTGGTGACGTAAACTAGTTAGACAGAGTTATTTGCAAATAGGTGCCCTAACGCACCTTAATCCGTTAGGTGGGGACTCTCTATTTTAAAACACCTTTCTTAAAAGAGTTGTCACATGTCGAAACTCGATTTCGCGAGAAAAAAGGGCGCAACAAGTAGAAAGTCACTTAGACTTTAATCTGCGACAGATAAGTTGAACATCGCAAAGACTTTAATCTAAATAACGAGTAGAAGAATATCATGCATATTTTAATCTCGATGCAGGAGTAAAAAATTACGAAGATTTTAGTCTCCATAACGGGAGTAGAAAATCATAGGAATTTTAGTCTCCAAAATAGAGGTAGAAAATAACAATATTTTAATTTTCTTTTCAAATGGCTTTCCAACCAAACCATTGTAACCCCAAACATTTCAACAATTTGATATATTATTCTTATCAAACTCATATATGTATATCTTTATATATTATTTTCATGATATCAAGTATACCTCATTAAACGAAAAATGGAGTGTGAATAAAATATTCCTTCCTTCGTAGCAATATTTGTTTACTTCACAAAGTAAAATTCGTACTAGAGGGAAAGTGAAAGCAAACCGCGATACTTCCATCACAAACACACAAACGCAAAGCAGAGGACCACATTTTTATCAAATTGCTGCACTTAATCCACGATACTTTAGTGTGACATATCCACCGAGACACCTTGTCTTCAAGTCCAGGCCATGATCTAATTTCAAAATTTTGCTTTGAAATTTATCCTCGAATAATTAGTGTATGAACTAACATTGCGACCTTTACGAACGCAACAAATGATAAGACATCTTCTAGTAACCAAGGAAACATGGAGATAAGTTATGTGTTTTGCCAACAATTGTAACTTAATATCGTGGCTTTCAAAAATTGGTTCTTTAGATTAAATCATGAATAATGCACAACATCATTTTGACGTAGAATGCAAACAAATGAGAAAAACTTTACTAAGCCATTTATAATCCTTTCTTGATGTTTACGACTAATGGAATGTGTTTGTTTAGTCTCCAACAAACACCTGTTAAGATGAACACATAAAAAAAGTAATAACATTAAATTCCTTAAGCTTGTTAGTAATTTGTGTTCAAAACGAGAAATTATAAAAGCAAAGAAATATTAGTTCAATAAAACAAAACATAAAATAATTTTCGAGCCCACAAGTTGCTTGTGTGTCCTTAAGAAATTTAATCTGCTCACTATTGCCCAAGGTTATCGATTACATCCTCCCAGGATATAACAGAAAAACTATTCTGTAATACTTGCAATCGAAATTACATAACTTCGGCGAACTCAACAAACAGAGCAAATTACATTTGACACTTTCTTTATTTGAAAAAAGAATGCAACGATGTAGAGAATAAAGGAAAAATTTCCAGATTTTTCATATATAAAAAAGGAGGCCAAGTCTCTGAATTTATAGACAATGAAAGGGTGAGATAAAAAGGTGCAATCTAATATGTGCCTCTTCCATTTCCCATTCACACCCTTTAGAAAAACCCAACAAGTATCACCAAATCACGAATTGTTTTTTGTTATTTGGGCCAAATGACATTTAAATATTAAATCCTACGCATGAGACCAGTGGGTTGTTCTTATGCATTCGTTTGTGTCACGACCCAAATCTCAACATGTTGTGATGGCGCCTAACACAGTACTAGGCAAACCGACAATCACAAAATAACTACGCATTTTAAATTAAAAGCATGAAGTAATAAGTTTAATAGTGAAAAATCTCATAAATAACCTATTAGAATAATTGCGACTCAACTACAAAATCCCCAAAATCCGGGTGTTACCGAGTACATGAGCTACTAAATGTCAACACAGTAAAAACTTTTAATACAACTGTCTGAAAAGATAGAACAGTGCAAAGTAAACTAAAAAGAAGGAGAGTCGAGGTCTGCGCGCCATAGCAGTTACCTCAATAGTCTCCAAGCAGGTACTGCTCCAAGTCTAGCTACCACTGGGTCCAGATGTACCTGATCTGCACACGAAGTGCAAAGTGTAGTATGAGTACAACCGACCCAATATACTCAACAAGTAACACAACTAACCTTGGGCTGAAAGTAGTGATGAGCTCAGAAAGGCACAATCCAAATCTAGATAATAACAGTAAAGATATAGCAGGGAAATGAGAGTAATGACTCAGAGAAATCCCATAATTAATTCGTACACAATACAGAAATGTAGACATGCTGTCAAGTTCAACAATTTATGCTCAATACTGATAAGAATATGCCAATATAGCCAGCATGAGCAATGTTACGTCTCTATGCCTACATGTCAAATATACATGTTACATGTAATGCAACACAGTGATAAACTCATGTACTCACGCTCTCAGAGTATTCAACCTCACTCAGCATGCTCAATCGCTCAACACTCTCAATCGCTCAACATTCTTAATCACTCAGCACTCGGCACTCGCACTCAACACTCCCACTCAGCACTCAACGGTACCTGCGCTCACTACTGGTATGTCAGACTCCGGATCCTTCCCAAGCGCTAATATAAGCCAACATGGCCTGCTGCGCCGTGCATCCCGATCTTATAAATGTGTCAATAAAGCTTGCTGCGGCGTGTAGCCCGATCCCTTAAATATCACTTACACGCCGGCCCTCAAGTCCCAACTAAGTCATCAATCTCTCCACTCTCTCAGGCTTACAAATCTCATGCCAATCAGCCCAAACAATGATAACATGATGTAACAATAAATGATAACAGAGACTGAGATATGATATGCAAATGATGGATGTAACTCAGTACATCATTGCAATTTAAGCAAATAACTCAACAACAGAAATGATCTCAGTGGGTCCCAACAGAATAAGCACATAACCTAAGCAAGATTTTCTAACATGGATCGCAGCTCAATTACTCTAACACGTGGGGATTACATAAATAGCAACAAGATTTGATAACTACACAGTACCATGGAATCAACAAGAGTCACAATTACCACGGTGCACGCCCACATGCTCATCACCTAGCATATGCGTCACCACAATACCAACCATATAACACGAAAATCCAGGGATTCATACCTTTAGTACCAAGTTTAGAAGTGTTATTTATCTCAAACTACGCAAATCATAACTCCAACAAGCCCTTGCCTCACGAATTGGCCTCCAAACGACTCGAATCTAGACACAAATAACTTAATACAATCAATACAAGTTATAGGAATCGATTCCATACGATAAAGTTAAGTTCTTTAATCAAAGTCAAAAAGTCAACCCCGGGCCCACGTCTCGAAACTTGATAAAATTTATAAAACTTGTACACCCATTCAATAACGAGTCCAACCATACCAAAATCATCCAATTCCAGCCTCAAATCGCCTTTTTCAAATCCTCAAAATATAGCTTATGAAGTTTTCACAAATTTCTCTAAATTTTCCAACCCAAAACACTAATTAAATGGTAAAAACAATGATAGATTCATGTATATTAAACAAATTCCAGTTAGAATCACTTACCCCAATCAACTCCTTGAAAATCCCTTCAAGAATCGCTCAAAACCGAAGTCTTCAGCGCAAAAGATGAAAAATGGGACAAAACCCTCGATTTTGAAATAATATACTGCTGCCCAGATGACCTTCTTCGCGAACACGGAAAATGCCTCGCATTTGTGGAGCACAAAATTCTCAGCTGCCAAAATCCTCTTATACGAAAGCGAGACCTCCCTTGCGAACACTGTGACGACCCAAAGGGTCATCACCTATTTCCTCATTCGTTTCGTGCTTCCGAGGCCTTGAAAACCTTATTTTTACTTGCCTCGATTTGCGTGCGCAGTCCGGGCGCATAGCCGGAAAGCTTTTATGTTGAAATATGTGAATTCTGTAAAAACTTTGAAGAATTTTGACATTAATATGATTACAGTTGACTTGGTCAACATTTTTGGTAAACGGACCCGGACCCGAGATTGGACGGTCCCGGAAGGTCCGTAGAAAAATATGGGACTCGGGCATGTGCCCGGAGTCGAATTCCGAGGTCTAGAGCCCGAGGAAAGAATTTTTCTGTGAAATTGTTTTTCTGAAATTAATAAGGAAAATGGAAATGAAAATTTATTAATAGACTGTGGTATCGGGCTCGTATTTTGGTTCCGACGCCCGGTACCAGTCTTATATATTGTTTAAGCGCTTTCTGTGAAGTTTGGTCGAAATCGGACGTCGTTTGACGTGTTTCGGACCTAATTATCTAAAGTTGGAAGTTTATGAAGTTTGAAATAGAAATGATGATTTTGAGGCTTGATTCAATGATTTTGATGGTATTTTTGCAATTTGATCGCTCGAGTAAGTTCGTAGGATGTTATTGAGTTAGTGTGTGTGATTGGTTAGGAGCCCCGAGGGCTTGGGAGTGAATTGGAGGTGGTTCGGGGTGTTTTTGCACTTAGGAAGGATCAGATTTTGCTGCAATTTTTACACAGTCATTTTGTTCTTCGCGAACGCGGTCCCAGGCCCGCGTTCGCAGTGCTTTGGCGTTCCCCTTCTTCGCGTTCGCGAAACCACTCACGCGATCGCATAGCTTCAGTTCCTCCTCCTTCGCATTCGCGAACATATTCATGCGTTCGCGTAGTTACAAATCCCCCCTTCACCGCGTTCGCGATTCCCCTATCGCGCTCGCGTATAACAGTCCCTGGACCCCCAGCATTTTCTTCTATGCGTTCGCGTTCCCTTTCACGCGTTCGCGATGTATTGCCCAGTTTACTCTTCGAGAACGCGGCCCCTTTCCTGCGAACGCGAAGGGCAATTTTGCCCAGCGAATTTTTTAAGTCAAAAACAGAACCAATGACGGGAAAAACATATCCCTTCACGAACTCTTCCTTCTCCAAAGTCCTAGGGCGAATTTTAGAGCACTTCTTCATCAAAGCTTCTTGGGTAAGCATTGTTTAACTTGTTTTCTTCAATTTCCTTCATTAATTACGGAAATCCTAGCCCTAAATCATGAAATCAAAGTAGAAATTATGGGTTTTGGGTAGAGTTAGGGTTTTGAGAATTTTGGGTGATTCAACCTCAATTTGGGGTCAAATCTTAAAACAAATTATGTATGTGGACTCGTGGGGTTATGGGTGATCGGGTTTTGGTCCGAGCCTCGAGTTTGGACCATGTGGGCCCGGTGTCTAATTTTGGTATTTTTGGAAGAATGCTAGAAAATTCATATCTAGGCTATGGGATGTTGCCCTTGAGTCTTTATTGATATTATTGAATTAATCATGCCTAGATATCACTGTTTCGGAGTCGGATTGTAGAGGAAAGGCGGTCTTTGAAGGTTGATTGCTATTCTTGGGACCGAGGTAAGTGTTTGGTTTAACCCTAGATTGAGGGAATAGGAGTTGAGTCTTATTGCTAATTGCTATATGATCGAGTACGATGTATAGGCATGGTGACGAGTATCTATACATTGGTGTCTAGCATGACCGTGAGTCCTTAAAATGCGATTATCATGAACTGATTGTGAATTTCCATGTTTATTGGAGTATTTCTATATGTTGTGAACTACATGTGAATGATGATATGATAATTTGATTCCTAGGAGCATTGGCTCGAATTGTGATACGAATATTGAAAGTATATGAAATGACTTGTTTCATTGAGGAGCGTCGGCTCCAGTTGTAGAACGAATTGTGAAAGTAAAAGTGAGAAGAGAAGAGATGGAGCATCTGCTCGAGTTGTGAAAAAGAATTGTGAAGTAAAAGCGAGAAAGAGGAGAGATCATTATGTTGCCCTCTTGGCGGGCTATTGTTGGTTGTGATTCCTCTGCATTGTGTTCTTAACGGATACTAGGGTCGCTCAGGTTAATGTTTCCTTGTGTCATATGAAGACTATAGCTGTAGATGGGTTGGTTGGGTGTGGTAGTCGGTTAGATATAGCTGAGGTGGTCAAGTGTGGTAATAGGTTGGTTATAGCTGTGGTAGTTAGATGTTGGAACTAATGTGGTGGTTAGATGTTGGAACTAATGTGGTTATAGTAATCCCCTTGCCAGAATATTTGAGATGATGTTTTGTCCCCTTACTGGGAAGTCGTTATATTGTTGTTTGTGACGGAATATGAGATAAGAAATTTCTTGGAGCTTGGGCTCCAATGATATCGTGAGATAAGAAAAGTAAGAAAGAAAAAACGTTGTTGATTATTCCCTTGCCGGGACGTCTGGTTGAACTTGTTGGATTCTTTCCCTTGCCGGGATGTTTGTCAAATGTTTNATCATTAAACATGTTTTCCACTTGAAATCAAAGATTTTCATGGGTGAAATTGGGATTTTTGGGTAGAACCTAGGTTTCCTATAAATTGGGGAGTTGGACCTCGATTTGAGGTCCGATTTCAAAAAAAATTATATATTTGAACTCGTGGGGGAATGGGTAGCCAGATTTTTGTTCGAACCTCGAGTTTTGACCACGTGGGCCCGGGGGCGATTTTGGAATTTTTGGAAAAAACTTGGGAAACTCATTTTTATGCATTCAAATTGATTCATATAATGTTTATTAAAGTAATTGAGCAATTTATGATTAGATTCGAGCGAATTGGAGGTGGAACCACGAGGTAAAGCAATAGTTGAGGATTAAGTGGATTTCAAGGCTTTGAGGTAAGTGTTTGGTTTAACCCTAGCTTGAGGGAATAGGAGTTGAGTCTTGTTGCTAATTGCTATGTGATCGAGTACGATGTATAGGCATGGTGATGAGTATCTATACATTGGTGTCTAGCATGACCGTGAGTCCTTAAAATGCGATTATCATGAACTGATTGTGAATTCCATGTTTATTGGAGTATTTCTATATGTTGTGAACTACATGTGAATGATGATATGATAATTTGATTCCTAGGAGCATTGGTTCGAATTGTGATACGAATATTGAAAGTATATGAAATGACTTGTTTCATTGAGGAGCGTCGACTCCAGTTGTAGAACGAATTGTGAAAGTAAAAGTGAGAAAGAGAAGAGATCATTATGTTGCCCTCTTGACGGGCTATTGTTGGGTTGTGATTCCTCTGCATTGTGTTCTTGACGGATACTAGGGTCGCTTAGGTTAATATTTCCTTGTGTCGTGGGATGACTATAGTTATAGCTGAGGTGGTTAAGTAATGTAATAGTTTAGTTATAGATGGGGTGGTTAGGTGAGGTAATCGGTTAGATATAGCTGAGATGGTTAAGTGTGGTAATAGGTTTGTTATAACTGTGGTGGTTAGATGTTGGGGCTAATGTGGTTATAGTAATCCTCTTGCCGGAATATTTGAGATGATGTTTTGTCCCCTTACTGGGAAGTCGTTATATTGTTGTTTGTGATGGAATATGAGATAAGAAATTTCTTGGAGCTTGGGCTCCAGTGATATCGTGAGATAAGAAAAGTAAGAAAGAGAAAGCGTTGTTGATTATTCCCTTGCCGGGACGTTTGGTTGAACTTGTTGGATTATTTCTCTTGCCGGGATGTTTGTCAAATATTTGCTTATTTTTATGCCCCTTAATTGTGATTGTTGTTTGGGGAGTCGGATTGTATATTGATATTGAGGATCGGGTTGCGCGCCGCAACAATAATAAATGTGAGGATCGGCTTGCGTGCCGCAACAATAATATGTGAGGATCGGGGTGCGCGCCGCAACAATGATATTAAGGATCGGGTTGCACGCCCCAACAATAATATGTGAGGATCGGGTTGCGCGCCGCAACAATGATACATGATAAATGATATGGGTCGGGTTGCACGCCGCAACAGTGGTATTGTGGAGCGGGTTGCACGCCGCAACAAATGGTAATTATGAAGCGGGTTGCACGCCGCAACAGTTATTGATGCCATGTGTTTATATCTGAGTATTGATTCCTTGTTCACTGTGAACCTAAGTTGCTTCAGTTGTTACTCTGGATTATTGTTATTATTGTAACTCCCCATAGCATGTTTCCCCTCCCATGCTGTTAATTGCCTTGTATTCGATTTTCGCTGTATATTTATGACTACACATATTTATGTGGTGTCCGGTCTAGCCTCGTAACTACTTCGCCGGGGTTAGGCTAGACACTTACCAGCACATGGGGTCGGTTGTGCTGATGCTACACTTCTGTGCATTTTTGCACAGGTCCAGGTTTTGAGGAGCAGCGGCAGCAGTAGTTCGGGAGCAGACTTTCCTATTCACGAGACTGAGGTAGCCTTGCAGGCGTCCGCAGGCCCGACGTCTCTTCTCATTGTTTTCTTTTAAATTGTTGCCTCCTTGTTTTGAGACAGACAGCCGTTATATTTCTTTCAGACCTTTGTATTTAGTTTATTCTTAGTGGTTCGTGAGTAATGTGACACCAAATCTTGGGTAGAGGTTGTTTTTGACTATTCCGCGTTTTGAATTCATCATTTCAAGACAGACTTCCGCTATTGTTCTTATTAGACTTTATGTTCTACATAGATGTTATAAACTGCTAAAGATAATTGCTAGTAATGAAAAGTAAATAAGTTGGCTTGCCTTGCTACCACGAGTAGGCGCCATCACGATCCCGATGGTGGGAAATCCGGGTCGTGACAAGTTGGTATCAGAGCACTAGGTTACATAGGTCTCAGCACTCACGAACAAACTTAGTAGAGTCTGAGGGGTAGGTACGGAGACGTCTGTACTTGTCCCCCAGAGTCTATTGAGTTAGGAAAACCGTCTCATTGTTCTTTCTTGTCGTGCGATTTGGTTTCTCAAATGCTGATTGTATTTCTACTCTGTTCTTTCGCGAATGGCGAGGTCATGTACCGCTTCTTCAGCTGAGCTGCAACACAGATCAGTGATAGATCAGCTACGTCTTCGGAGGCTTTGTGGAGGTAAAGGTATTAGAGGTGGAGGTAGAGATGCGAGAGGTGGAGGTGCAGGTACTGTTCTGGTTTGTGGTAGAGAAGCTTCGGTTTTATTTTGCGCCGTATTTGGTCATGCCTAATGGTTCGTTTAGTGTTCCTGTTTATGTGTCTGCACCGGTGGGTGATTCTATTATGGTCGACCGAGCCCATCGTTCTTGGATTGGGGTGATTGGAGGTCTTGAGACTCGGGTAGATTTGTTGTTGTTGGTCATGGTTGACTTCGACATTATATTGGGGATGGACTGGTTGTCCCCGTATCATGCTATCTTGGATTGTCACGCCAAGACCGTGACCTTGGCCTTGCCAGATTTGCCCCGATTGGAGTGGAAAGGGACCCCAGGTCATGCCGCCCGCAGTGTTATTTCATATGTAAAGGCTCGACGCATGGTCGAGAAGGGGTGTTTAGCTTATCTGGCGTATGTTCGCGACTCCAGCGCAGAAGTTCCTTCTATTGACTCCGTTCCTATTGTTCGAGAGTTATTTATTTCTGTATTGATCTGGCTTCGGGCACGCAGCCCATTTCTATTCCGCCGTATCGCATGGCCCCGCCAGAGTTGAAGGAGTTAAAGTACCAGTTGCAGGATTTACTAGAGAAGGGTCTTATCCGGCCTAGTGTTTCTCTTGGGGTGCGCCGGTGTTATTTGCGAAGAAGAAGGATGGTTCGATGCGGATGTGTATTGATTACCAGCAGTTGAACAAGGTGATGATAAAGAACAAGTATCCACTGCCGAGAATTGATGATTTGTTTGACCAGCTTCAGGGAGCAAAGGTGTTTTCAAAGATAGACTGGAGATCTGGCTACCATCAGCTGAAGATTAGGGCATCTGATGTCCCTAAGACAGCATTCCGCACTCGGTATGGGCACTATAAGTTTTAGTCATGTCGTTTGGGTTGACCAATGCCCCAGCAGCATTTATGGAGTTGATGAATCGAGTGTTCAGGCCATATCTAGACCTATTCGTGATAGTCTTTATTGATGATATCCTGGTGTACTCTCGCAGCCAGGAAGAGCACGAGCAGCACCTCAGAGTGGTTCTTCAGACTCTGAAAGATAGTCAGTTATATGCCAAGTTTTCGAAGTGCGAGTTCTGGTTGAGTTCGGTTGCATTTCTGGGTCATATTGTATCAGCAGAGGGTATTCAGGTGGACCCGAAGAAGATTGAGGCAGTCAAGAATTGGCCTCGACCAGCTTCAGCAACCGAGATTCGGAGTTTCTTGGGGTTAGCAGGTTATTACCGTCGGTTCGTGGAGGGATTTTCGTCTATTGCAGCCCCGATGACCAGATTGACCCAGAAGGGTGCCTAGTTCATATGGTCAGATGAGTGTGAGGCGAGCTTTCAGAAGCTCAAGACAGCTCTGACCACGGCACCGGTGTTGGTTTTGCCCACGGGTTCAGGGCCTTACACGGTCTATTGTGATGCTTCCCGTATTGGGCTTGGAGCAGTATTGATGCAGGATGGAAAAGTTATTGCCTATGCTTCGAGACAGTTGAAGATCCACGAGAAAAATTATCCGGTTCATGATCTAGAGTTGGCAGCGGTTGTTCATGCTTTGAAGATTTGGAGGCATTATCTATATGGTGTGACGTGTGGGGTGTACACGGATCACAAGAGCCTGCAGTATCTGTTCAAGCAGAAGGAGTTGAATGTGAGGCAGAGGAGGTGGTTAGAGTTATTGAAAGATTATGATGTTACTATCTTATATCACCCGGGTAAGGCCAATGTGGTGGCCAATGCATTGAGTAGGAAGTCCGCCAGTATGGGTAGTCTTGCTTATATCCCGGTCAGCCAGAGACCGCTTGCTTTAGATGTTCAGGCTTTGGCCAACCGATTTGTAAGATTAGATATTTCTGAGCCCAGCAGAGTGTTGGTTTGCACGGTCGCTCGTTCTTCTCTATTGGAGCGTATCCGTGATCGGCAATTTGATGATCCCCATTTGTGTGTCCTGAGAGGCACGGTGCACCGTGGAGGTGCCGCGAAGGTGACCTTAGATGATGATGGTGTTTTGAGATTGCATGGTCGAGTTTGTGTGCCCAACGTTGATAGGATTCGAGAGTTGATCTTAGCGGAGGCCCATAGTTCTCGGTATTCTATTCACCCAGGCGCCGCGAAAATGTATCAGGACTTGCGGCAACATTATTGGTGGCGTAGGATGAAGAAGGATATCGTTGCGTATGTGGCTCGGTGTTTGAACTGTCAGCAGGTCAAGTATGAGCATCAGAGGCCCGGTGGTTTGTCTTAGAGGATTGAGCTTCCCGAGTGGAAGTGGGAGAGGATTACATGGATTTCATTACTGGACTTCCGTTGACTCGGAAGAAGTTTGATGCTATTTGGGTCATTGTTGGTAGGCTGACGCATTTCATTCCAGTAGCAGTTTCCTATTCATCCGAGAGGTTAGCTGAGATTTATATCCGGGAGATTGTTCGCCCTCATGGTGTGCCGGTATCTATCATTTCGGATCGGGGTACGCAGTTTACCTCGCGCTTCTTGAGAGCGGTTCAGCAAGAGTTAGGTACCCAGGTTCGGTTGAGCACAGCGTTCCATCTTCAGACGGACAGTCAGTCCGAGCGGACTATTCAGATCTTGGAGGATATGCTCCGAGCTCGTGTCATTGATTTTGGAGGCTCGTAGGATCAGTTTTTGCCTTTAGCAGAGTTCGCCTACAATAACAGCTACCAGTCCAGCATTCAGATGGCTCCATATGAGGCGTTGTATGGTAGGCGATGTCGGTCTCCAGTCGGATGGTTCGAGCCGGGAGAGGCTCGGTTATTGGGTACAGACTTAGTTCAGGAGGCCTTAGATAAGGCCAAGATTATTCAGGAGAGGCTTCGTTCAGCTCAGTCTAGGCAGAAGACTTATGCAGACCGTAAGGTCCGAGATGTAGCTTTCATGATTGGAGAGTGAGTATTGCTCCGGGTGTCGCCCATGAAGGGCGTGATGAGATTCGGGAAGAAGGGCAAGCTTAGCCCTAGGTACATTGGTCCGTTCGAGATTCTCGATCGAGTAGGAGAGGTGGCTTATAGGCTTGCATTGCCACCTAGCTTATCAGCCGTGCACCCAGTTTTCCATGTGTCTTTGCTTCGGAGGTATCACGGCGATCCTACCCATGTATTAGACTTCAGCACGGTCCAATTGGACAAGGATCTGTCATATGAGGAGGAGCCGGTAGCTATTCTAGACCGGCAGGTCCGACAGCTGAGGTCGAAGAGTTTTCCTTCTGTTCGTGTTCAGTGGAGAGGTCAGCCCCCTGAGGCCTCAACCTGGGAGTCCGAGTCTGACATGCGGAGCCGTTATCCACATCTATTTCCCGACTCAGGTACTTCTTTCTTTTGTCCGTTCGAGGACGAACGGTTGTTTTAGAGGTGGAGGATGTGACGACCCAAAGGGTCATCACCTATTTCCTCATTCGTTCCGTGCTTCCGAGGCCTTGAAAACCTCATTTTTACTTGCCTCGATTTGCGTGCGCAGTCCGGGCACATAGCCGGAGAGCTTTTATGTTGAAATATGTGAATTCTATGAAAAATTTGAAGAATGTTGACATTAATATGATTACAGTTGACTTGGTTAACATTTTTGGTAAACGGATCCGGACCGAGATTGGACGGTCCCGGAAGGTCCGTAGAAAAATATGGGACTTGAGCATGTGCCCGGAGTCGAATTCCGAGGTCTAGAGCCCGAGGAAAGAATTTTTCTGTGAAATTGTTTTTCTGAAATTAATAAGGAAAATGGAAATGAAAATTTATTAATAGACTGTGGTATCGGGCTCGTATTTTGGTTCCGACGCCCGGTACCAGTCTTACATATTGTTTAAGCGCTTTCTGTGAAGTTTGGCCGAAATCGGACGTCGTTTGACGTGTTTCGGACCTAATTATCTAAAGTTGGAAGTTTATGAAGTTTGAAATAGAAATGATGATTTTGAGGCTTGATTCAATGATTTTGATGTTATTTTGGCAATTTGATCGCTCGAGTAAGTTCGTAGGATGTTATTGAGTTAGTGTGTGTGATTGGTTAGGAGCCCCGAGGGCTTGGGAGTGAATTGGAGGTGGTTCGGGGTGTTTTTGCACTTAGGAAGGATCAGATTTTGCTGCAATTTTTACACAGTCATTTTGTTCTTCGCGAACGCGGTCCCAGGCCCGCGTTCGCAGTGCTTTGGCGTTCCCCTTCTTCGCGTTCACGAAACCACTCACGCGATTGCATAGCTTCAGTTCCTCCTCCTTCGCATTCGCGAACATATTCATGCGTTCGCGTAGTTACAAATCCCCCCTTCACCGCGTTCGCGTATAACAGTCCCCGGACCCCCAGCATTTTCTTCTACGCGTTCGCGTTCCCTTTCACGCGTTCGCGATGTATTGCCCAGTTTACTCTTCGCGAACGTGGCCCCTTTCCCGCGAACGCGAAGGGCAATTTTGCCCAGCGAATTTTTTAAGTCAAAAACAGAACCAATGACGGGAAAAACATATCACTTCACGAACTCTTCCTTCTCCAAAGTCCTAGGGCGAATTTTAGAGCACTTCTTCATCAAAGCTTCTTGGGTATGCATTGTTTAACTTGTTTTCTTCAATTTCCTTCATTAATTACGGAAATCCTAGCCATAAATCATGAAATCAAAGTAGAAATTATGGGTTTTGGGTAGAGTTAGGGTTTTGAGAATTTTGGGTGATTCAACCTCAATTTGGGGTCGAATCTTAAAAAAAATTATGTATGTGGACTCGTGGGGTTATGGGTGATCGGGTTTTGGTCCGAGCCTCGAGTTTGGACCATGTGGGCCCGATGTCTAATTTTGGTATTTTTGGAAGAATGCTAGAAAATTCATATCTAGGCTATGGGATGTTGCCCTTGAGTCTTTATTGATATTATTGAATTAATCATGCCTAGATATCACTGTTTCGGAGTCGGATTGTAGAGGAAAGGCGGTCTTTGAAGGTTGATTGCTATTCTTGGGACCGAGGTAAGTGTTTGGTTTAACCCTAGCTTGAGGGAATAGGAGTTGAGTCTTGTTGCTAATTGCTATGTGATCGAGTACGATGTATAGGCATGGTGACGAGTATCTATACATTGGTGTCTAGCATGACCGTGAGTCCTTAAAATGCGATTATCATGAACTGATTGTGAATTCCATGTTTATTGGAGTATTTCTATATGTTGTGAACTACATGTGAATGATGATATGATAATTTGATTCCTAGGAGCATTGGCTCGAATTGTGATACGAATATTGAAAGTATATGAAATGACTTGTTTCATTGAGGAGCGTCGGCTCCAGTTGTAGAACGAATTGTGAAAGTAAAAGTGAGAAAGAGAAGAGATCATTATGTTGCCCTCTTGACGGGCTATTGTTGGGTTGTGATTCCTCTGCATTGTGTTCTTGACGGATACTAGGGTCGCTTAGGTTAATGTTTCCTTGTGTCGTGGGATGACTATAGTTATAGCTGAGGTGGTTAAGTAATGTAATAGGTTGTTATAGCTGTGGTGGTTAGATGTTGGGGCTAATGTGGTTATAGTAATCCTCTTGCCGGAATATTTGAGATGATGTTTTGTCCCCTTACTGGGAGGTCGTTATATTGTTGTTTGTGACGGAATATGAGATAAGAAATTTCTTGGAGCTTGGGCTCCAGTGATATCGTGAGATAAGAAAAGTAAGAAAGAGAAAGCGTTGTTGATTATTCCGTTGCCGGGACGTTTGGTTGAACTTGTTGGATTATTTCCCTTGCCGGGATGTTTGTCAAATATTTGCTTATTTTTATGCCCCTTAATTGTGACTGTTGTTTGGGGAGTCGGACTGTACAATGATATTGAGGATCGGGTTGCGCGCCGCAACAATAATATGTGAGGATCGGGTTGCGCGTCGCAACAATGATATTGAGGATCGGGTTGCGCGCCGCAACAATGATATTGAGGATCGGGTTGCGCGTCGCAACAATGATATTGAGGATCGGGTTGCACGCCGCAACAATAATATGTGAGGATCGGGTTGCGCGCCGCAACAATGATACATGATAAATGATATGGGTCGGGTTGCACGCCGCAACAATGGTATTGTGGAGCGGGTTGTACGCCGCAACAAACGGTAATTATGAAGCGGGTTGCACGCCGCAACAGTTATTGATGCCATGTGTTTATATCTGAGTATTGATTCCTTGTTCATTGTGGATCTAAGCTGTTTAGTTGGTTACTCCGGATTACTGTTAATATTGTATCTCCCCATCGCATGTTTCCCCTCCCATGTTGTTAATTGCCTTGTATTCGATTTTCGCTGTATATTTATGACTGCACAGGTTTATGTGGTGTCCGGTCTAGCCTCGTCACTACTTCGCCGGGGTTAGGCTAGACACTTACCAGCACATGGGGTCGGTTGTGCTGATGCTACACTTCTGTGCATTTTTGCACAAGTCCAGGTTTTGAGGAGCAGCAACAGCATTAGTACGGGAGCAGGTTTTCATTATCACGAGACTGAGGTAGCCTTGCAGGCGTCCGCAGGCCCGGCGTCTCTTCTTTATGTTTTCCTTTTCGACTGTTGCCTCATTGTTTTCGAGACAGACAACTGTTATATTTCTTTCAGACCTTTGTATTTGGTTTATTCTTAGTGGTTCGTGAGTAATGTGACACCAAATCTTGGGTAGAGGCTAGTGTTGACTATTCCGCGTTTTGATTCAGACTTATAAATTAGACTTCCGCTATTGTTATTATTAAATTTCATATTTCTTTTTGATGCTAAAGATTGTTAACAGATTTATTATTGATGAAAGGTAAATAAGTTGGCTTGCCTAGCTACCACGAGTAGGCGCCATCACGATCCCAATGGTGGGAAATCCGGGTCGTGACAAACACGAAGACCAATGAACCCATGCCTACGCGAACACGAACTATCTCCCGTGAACGCGAAGGCTTACATGCATGGTGCCTCACCGGCCTCACCCTTCTACGCGAATGCGAGTCCACTCTCGCGATCGCGATGCACAAATTCCCTATACCTTCGCGAACGCGAAAAACGAACTTCACTAGTCTCCCAGTACACTTCGCGAATGTGTATAAGGAAACCAGATATCGGAAATTTTGCAGCTCTACAAGGCCAAACTCGATCCGCAATCAATCCGAATCTCAGCCGAGGTCCCCAAGACCCCTTCCAAACATACCAACACATCGTAAATACCATACGAAATTAGTCGAATCCTCAATTCACATCAACAACATCGGAAACATAAATCGCACCCCAATTCAAGCCTAATGAACTATTGAACTTCCAGCTTCTAAAACCAATGTCGAAACACACCAAATCAACTCTGATTGACCTCAAATTTTTCATAAAAGTCATAAATGAGACAACGGACCCATTCCAACTTTCGGAACCAAAATCCGAGCCCGGCAACAACAAAGTCAACTCTCGATTAAACTTTTCAACTTCCCAAACCTTCAACTTTCGCCAATTCAAGCCAAAACGACCTATGGACCTCCAAATCAATATTCGGATACACTCTAAGTCCAAAATCACCATACGGAGCTATTGGAACCATCAAAACTCCATTCCGGAGTCATTTACACATAATTCAATATCCGGTCAACTCTTTCAACTTAGGCTTCCAACCTTGGGACTAAGTGTTCCAATTCATTCTGAAACATCCCCGGAACCAAATCAACCACTCCGACAAGTCACATAACAACAAATGAATATAACATAAGTAATAAATGGGGGAAGGGGGCTACAATACTCAAAACAACCGGCTGGGTCACTACCGTTTGTATGCGCATGAAAGAGAGGAAACCGAAAGTTATAGGTTAAACATAAATTAAAATGATAAAGTATATGAAGTAGCAAAATAGATTGATTAAGTGTAGGGCAAACAGTCTGAAATCATCAAGCTTAAAGAGCATGTTCCCGCTGTTAAACAAACGAGTTTTTTAAGATAATTATTGCAGCCATTTTATTTTCACATATATCAAAATTTCATTTGTAACTTCAAATTTCAAAAGAAAACTGCAGATGCGCAACGTAACTCTGTGATACTTGCCCGGTAAAATCATAATGCATAGAAATAAAAATAAGAAAAAAGCATCAGGTTTCTGAAAAGTAGGAGTGTTCAAACCGAACCGGAAAATCGCATCAAACCGACAAATCAAACCAAATCGATTAAAAAATCCGGCTAGGTTTGGTTTGACTTGGTTTGGTATTGAATAAAAAAATTCGAACCAAACCGATATATAAATATATAATTTTTTATATATATTTTTAAGACTTTATACTGAATTTTCTTGAAAAATATGTAAAAATATTTTGGATCCTCTCATGTGTTAACCTTTAAAGCGTACATTGACAGAAAATTATTGATAGACGACTAAGAAAATAACTATCATGTGTTACTAACAAAATTCTCCCATTAAATATTTTAATAGATCATATGTTTGTCACTTTTTTTAATATTTACTAAACATATATTCACTTATCAAAACTTTATCTATAACTTTAACAAAATAAGATTCAAGTAATATTCATGTAACAAAAAAACCCGAAAACTCCGACAAAACCGAACCAATCTAAATCGATATAGTTAGTTTGGTACGGTTTAGATAAAAACCGAACCAACCCGGTCCATTTACACCCCTACTGAAAAGTAACTTTCGACATCAAGGCATTAATTCGCTTGACGACAAGCACTCCAAGCATTAAAACGTGAATTTGATTTCCCCACGTTAAAGAAAATGTTCTCTCCATATCTTCTAATTCTAAACCCGTTCTACCCCTCTAATTCTTCGTTTACAAAAGTCAATATTGTTAAAATATGAAATTTACGTTGGTTGATTATAGCTTGATAACGATATTATCTTGGTCAAGTGCAAAAAATATAGAGATTTTTTACATACATATACATTTTTAGAAACTTTATTAGTCTCCCTACTCAAGTTTCAATTTAATTACCTCCTATATAAAAATTTACCAATTGTATTCACTTTAGGAATTAAATGAGTATCCCTTTATATTAGGAATCAATTATTTCACATCCTTATTTTCTCTCCCTCATGCGCCCTCTCTCTCTCTGTCCTCCTCTCTCTCTCTCTCTCTCTCTCTCTCTCTCTACGTCTCTCTCTATCTCTCAATCCCTAATTCCAGTAATGTAGAGCAAAGGAAAAGAGAGCAGTAGTTCCACCATTGACAACCATTAAAAAGTTTTGAAGCTTTGAATTCCGTATACGGTCGAAATTAGGTATGCCCGATTTTCGGGCTCGAGGGATCGCTTTAAGACCAAGTTCAGGAAAGATCGAGTTCGAGCTCGATGGACCAGACTCGAGCTCGAAGACAGAGTGCAGTGCTCGAAGATTGAAACATGATGGATACCGAAGCCGAGCATGCTCGACCCCGAAATAGTGTCGTTATGGATTCGTAACAGAATGAGCGAGATTCCTGCCACGTCCCCAAAATCATGGCGCAAGTTCCGGAATAGAATTGTACAAATTCATACTAGGCGTTTAGACAATTGTCCCAATAAGATTCCTTACTGTAAATAGGAATGTACCTTATTTAGGGGTCCCCTATTATATAAATGGGACCCCAATCATTTGTAAAGATCATCTAATCATTGGCAAAGAATATACTATCTTATTTTTCTGGCTCATTGTTCATCAGACTTGTCTTTTCTCTTTACTATTCTTACTTTATTGTTCTTGGTTCATCTCGAGGTCACTAAGCTCGAGGCCGATACTGTTTGGTAACACTGGTTTGATTCATCCATACTTTATATTTCTTGATTATTAATTGGTATTGAACTAAATCACATATCCTTAAAACCACAAATCAAATTTAATTGTTACTCGTATTTTCGAGATAAACGGTTTGGCGCCCACCGTGGGGCTAAAGATAATAGTGATTATTTCATTACTGATTCCCATTACACACGTTATTTTTATACTTTTTCTTGTCAAGATTTTCTGATTCTCAGGATTAAACACGTCAAACTCGCAAAACGCACCTGTTCATGACAACGAAGGTCTTGGATTTCATGGGAAAACAACAATGTAGGGGTCGGTGTACCATCGGTAAACCTAGGGGAAATACCAAATGCGGAACCAGTTGATATTAGTTCGCACATTGCCTTGAATGCAGATCTAGGCACAGACACCGGAGGGAGTGTACGCAGGGAAGCCCGATCTGGAGGCCAAGGAACACCAGGAATAGGAGATGGGGGAGTCATCCTCCAAGTGATATTCGAGATGCTGCAAGCTCAGCAAATCGCCATCGCTCAACTTTAGAGTCAGAATAAAACTCCAAGTATAGCTGAACCGGAAAACACTCGACGTGCTGAACCGGTGCCAGAGAGGTCAAACGAAAATGGCTCGAGGACTAACCCTACTATTATGAGAATGCTCGAAGAGCTCACCAAGAGGATAGAGTCCGGGAAAAGAAGATTGAGGACAATGACAAGAAGGTGGAGACTTATAACTCCCGTGTTGATCAAATACAAGGGGCACCCCCGGTCTTGAAGGGTTTAGATGCCAAAAAGTTCATACAAAAACCATTCCCTCAAAGCGCGCCTCCGATGCCCATTCCTAAAACGTTTTGCATGACCGATATACCCAAATATAATGGGACAACCGACCTTAACGAGCATATTACTTTATACACTTGCGGGATCAAAGGAAATGACTTGAATGACGATGAGATCGAATCAGTATTGCTAAAAAAGCTTGGGGAAACATTGTCGAAAGGAGCCATGATTTGGTATCATAACTTGCCTCCTAACTCTATTGATTCGTTTGCTATGTTAGTAGACGCCTTCGTGAAAGCACACGCTGGAGCCATAAAGGTGGCAACGAGGAAATTGGACGTTTTCAAGATAAAATAAAGGACCGACAAGATGTTGAGGGAGTTCGTGTCTAGGTTCCAAATGGAGCGAATGGAATTACAACCCGTCTCGGATGACTGGGCAGTACAAGCTTTTATGCAGGGTTTGAATGAAAGGAGTTCGATCGCGTCTCGACAATTAAAGCAGAATCTAATCGAGTATCCAACTGACGTGGTCGGACATACATAACCATTACCAATCAAAGATTAGGGTCGAGGACGACCAGTTGGGAGACCCCTCGGGTTTAGTTCATCCTAACAGGTCGTCAGCTAAGCCCCCGAGGGATACAGACAGGGAATCGAGGTCAAACAAAGAACGGTATCAGCCGTATGTCGATCGGAGAAATAATGGTTCGGACCGTAACGCTCCTCGGAATGATCGGAAAAATGATCGAGGTCAAAGCTCTCGGGGACTTATGAGTAATAGCGGGTTCGATAAGTGCACTGACCCCGTGGAAGCACCTCGATTGTCAGAGTATAATTTTAGTGTAGACACATTAGGGATTGTGTCAGCTATTGGAAGAATCAAAGATACCAGATGACCCAGGCCTATACAGACCGATCCTTCTCAGAGGAATCTAAACTTGATGTGTAAGTATCATGGCACACATGGCCATATGACCGAATATTGCAGGCAGCTAAGGGAGGAGGTAGCTCGTTTGTTCAACGAGGTCCACCTTCGAGAATTTCTCAGTGATCGAGCTAAAAAACACTTCAGGGAGAGAGATGCAAGAAAAAATGAGCAGGAAGAACCACAACATGTAATCCACATGATCTTTGGCGGGGTCGATGTCCCACAAAGACCTGTGTTCAAACGCACCAAGGTATCGATCACCAGAGAAAAACAGACTCGGAGCTATGTGCCGGAGGACGCCTTATCATTCTATGACGAGGAAGCGGAGGGCATATCTCAGTCGCACAGTGACACCCTGGTAATTTCTATCCTTTTAAATAAAATTCAAGTTAAACGTGTTCTAGTGGATCCAGGTAGCTCAGCGAAAATAATTAGATCGAGGGTCGTAGACCAGCTCGGCCTTCAAGATCAAATTGTACCTGCATCCCGGGTCTAGAATGGCTTTAACATGGCAAGCGAAACAACAAAAAGGGAGATAATCCTACCAGTCAACGTACCCGAGACCATACAAGATACAAAATTCCATGTCATCAAAGACGACATGAGGTATAATGCACTCCTCGGGAGACCATGGATACGCAACATGAGGTCGGTACCTTCAACTCCTCATCAGATGATGAAGTTCCCAACGGAGGATGGTGTGAAAACGGTTTATGGAGAGCAACATGCTGCAAAGGAAATGTTTGCAGTCGATGAAGTGACGCCGATACCAGAGCCTTCGACCTCAGAGAAATCGGGCATCAAAGGTAAGCATGCGGCTAAATAGCAATCACCGCCCCCAACCTCGACGGAATCGGAGCAACAGGTAATCGAAGACGAAGAAGAGGATTTCCTTACTCCTCGAACCTTCGTCGTTCCTGAAGAGTCCGATGCAACCAAATCAACTGTCGAGAAACTAGAGCAGGTCATACTGATCGAATACATGCCTGAGATAAAGGTATACCTGGGAACGGGATTAACCTCCGAACTCAGGAAAAAACTCATTCAATTTCTTATTGATAATATGGATTGCTTTGCTTGGTCCCACTTAGTTATGACAAGGATTCCACCGAAAATCACAACACACCAGCTAAGCATCAACCCTAGGCTCAAACCGGTAAAGCAAAAAAGGAGGCCTTAGTCCGAGGTGAAACATGCATTCATAATGGACGAGGTAACCAAACTCCTTAAAATAGGATCTATTCGAGAGGTAAAATACCCTGAATGGTTAGCCAACGTAGTTGTAATTCCTAAAAAAGGAAATAAACTTAGAATGTGCATAGATTACAACAATTTAAACAAAGCATGTCCGAAAGATTCTTTCCCACTGCCCAACATTGATCGTATGATCGATGCCACGGCCTACCATGAGATCCTAACATTTCTCGATGCCTACTCTGGGTACAATCAAATTCAGATGAACTCGGAGGACCAGGAAAAGACTTCATTTATAACTAAATTCGAAACTTATTGTTACAACGTAATGCCCTTTTGTCACGACCCGGATTTTCCCACCCTCGGGGTCGTGATGGCGCCTACTCGTAGAAGCTAGTCAAGCCACGAAAATTTTAAAATTCTTAACTCTTTTGTTTCAATCTTTTTCGCAACATACATTAACAAGTGATAAGCATTTAAATAACAGCGGAATATGAGATTTAAGCGGAAGCTCAGACAAAACGAACCAAAATGATACGAAAATCCACATATGCCTCTACCCAGAAACCGGTGTCACATCATTCACGGACTACTAAGATTACTACATACAACGGTTTGAAAGAAAGTAACACTGTCTGTATTGAATACAAGTGATAACAGAACAAAATAAAAGATAGAGGACATGTCGGGCCTGCGGACGCCTGCAGGGCTACCTCGGTGTCTCGGTGGACTGAAGGCTGACTCCCGAACTACTGCTGCTATCCCAGTGCTGTCTCGGTATCTGCACAGAGTGCAGAGTGTAGTATCAGCACAATCGACCCCATGTGCTGGTACGTGCCTGGCCTAACCCCGACGAGGTAGTGACGAGGCTAGGACCAGACTCCAGATAAACCTGTGCAGTTATATACATATACACCGAAAAAATAAACCAGAACAAATAATTAAAGCTGGGAAGGGGAAACATGCTTCGGGGGAATAACAGATAAAACAAAATCTCAAGAGAATTATCAAAAACCAAAATTTAACTGCTAACAAGGATAATAAAAAAAAACAGAGGCAGATTTCACTCTCAGTCCACATCTCGTTGCAGGCGTGCAACCCGATCCCATTTCTCATATCTTGTGGTAGGCGTACCACCCGATCCCATTTCATCATATCTCGTGGTAGGCGTACCACCCGATCCCATTTCATCATATCTTGTGGTAGCGTACCACCCGATCCCATTTCATCATATCTCGTGTTAGGCGTACCATCCGATCCCATTTCAAGCCAATACAAAATCACAAGGAAATCCCGGCAAGGGAACAAAAGCAATATAATAACTTCCCGGCAAGGGAACAACAATATTGAAACAAACATCCCGGCAAGGGAGAATCAGCTATAACCAATCTTAACTCAACTTCTACTCAGCTCAATTATTTCCAATACTCAGTCATAAATAAATTCCACGAAAATAAACTAAATCCTTGCCCAATATCGAGATTCATCAATTAAAGCATCCGGAGAATCATTTAAGAACACAACAAATATCAATTTAAGACTCACGGTCATGCTCGACACCAACGTATAGATACTCGTCACCATGCCTATACGTCGTACTCAACATGAAGCAATTAGCAAATAGGACCCAACTCCTAATCCCTCAAACTAAGGTTAGACCAGACACTTACCTCGAACTCCCACGGCCAACTCAAGCCTCAATCACCGCCTTTCCTATCAAATTCGGCTACAACCCAATCGAATCTATACATAAATGACTTCATAACATCAAATAATGCTAAACAATTCGAATCCAATGCCTAATTATAGCTTTCCAATCATTCTTCCCAAAAACCCAAAAATCGACCCCGGGCCCGCTTGGTCAAAACACGAGGTTCGGACCAAAATCAAATCCCCCGTTCACCCACGAGCCCAAATATATAATTATTTCCAGAATCGACCCCAAAACGAGGTCTAAATCACCAATAATCAAAAAGTCCTAGTTCTACCCAAATCCCTAATTTTTTACCCTTAATTACATGTTTTAGGCCTAGAAATCTAATGGGTGTTAATGGAAAATGAAGAAAACGAGTTAAAGATTACTTACCCAAAAAGTTTTGGTGAAGAAGTGCTTCAAAAATCGCCTAAGAGCTTTGGAGAAGAAGGGGTTTGTGAATTTTTATGAAAATCCCGTAATGGGTTCTGTTTTGAGACTTTAAAATAACTAGGCAAAGTGTTCTTCGTGTTCGCGACATGTCCTTCGCGTTCGCGATGGGTTAGGCCTGCTAGGCCTTCGCGTTCGCGGAATGTGGCTTGCGTTCGCAGAGCTTGGCTCCTCGAGCCTACGCGTTGGCGGACCTTTGGCCGCGTTCGCGATGAATAGGCTGGCGACCCCTCCACTCAACCTTACGCGTTCGCGAGAGGAAGGGCGCATTCGCGAAGGGTCTCCCCCCTCAGCTTCGCGTTCGCGTCTCAACCTGCGCGTTCGCGAAGAAGCAACTGGACACCTGGAATCTTTGCCTTACGCGTTCGCGGGTGATACCGCGCGAACGGAAGGGTAATATCCCTGGGGCACTGACTGCAGAAAATCTGCAACTTTTCTTAAACTCAAAACTTTCCGAAACACACCCGAGCCCTCAGGGCTCCTAACCAAACACATGTACTAACTCAACCACATCATACGAACTTATCCGTGCGATCAAATCGCCAAAATAACATCATTAACAATGAATCAAACCTCTAAATCAAGAACTTTTCTCAAACTTCATCAAGTATCAAATTTAGCAATTCAAGTCCGAATCACATCAAACGACGTCCGTTTTCAACCAAATTTTACAGAAACATCTTAAATCATATATAAAATATGTACCGGGCGCCGGAACCAAAATACGGGCCCGATACCAACGCATTCTACTCAAATTTCATTTCAAATTTCCTTAAACAATTTCAGAAAACAATTTCCTTTAAAAATTCATTTCTCGGGCTCGGGACCTCGGAATTCGATTCCGGGCATACGCCCAAGTCCCATATTTTCATACGGACCCTCCGGGACCGCCAAATCACGGGTCCGATTTCGTTTACCAAAAATGTTGACCGAAGTCAAATTAGTTCATTTTATAGTCGAAATTTATCATTCTTCACAGATTTTCATATTTAAGCTTTCCGGTTACGCGCCCGGACTGCGCATGCAAATCGAGGTGACTCTAAATGAGGTTTTGAAGGCCTCAGAAGCACAGAATTTAATTTAAAACAAGTGATGACCTTTTGGGTCATCACATTCTCCACCTCTAAAACAACCGTTCGTCCTCGAACGGACAGAAGAAGGAAGTACCTGAGTCGGGGAAAAGATGGGGATAACGGCTCCGCATATCGGACTCGAACTCCCAGGTCGATGCCTCAGGAGGCTGACCTCTCCACTGAACACGAACAGAAGGAAAACTCTTCGACCTCAACTGACGAACCTGCCAGTCAAGAATAGCCACCGGCTCCTCCTCATAAAACAAGTCCTTGTCCAACTGGACAGTGCTGTAATCTAACACGTGGGATGGATCGCCGTGATACCTTCGAAGCATGGCACATGAAATACTGGATGCACGGCTGATAAGCTCGGCGGCAACGCAAGTCTATAAGCCACCTCTCCCACTCGATCAAGAATCTCAAATGGACCAATGAACCAAGGGCTAAGCTTGCCCTTCTTCCCAAATCTCATCACGCCCTTCATAGGCGACACTCGGAGTAATACCCTCTCACCGACCATAAAAGCCACATCTCGAACCTTGCGGTCTGCATAACTCTTTTGCCTGGACTGAGCTGCACGAAGCCTATCCTGAATGATCCTGACCTTGTCCAAGGCCTCCTGAACCAGATCCGTGCCCAACAACCGAGGCTCTCCAGCTCAAACCATCCAACCGGAGATCGACACCGCCTACCATATAAAGCCTCATAAGGAGCCATCTGAATGCTCGACTGGTAGCTGTTGTTGTAGGCAAACTCTGCTAAAGGCAAGAACTGATCCCACGAGCCTCCAAAGTCAATGACACAAGCTCGGAGCATATCCTCCAATATCTGAATAGTCCGCTCGGACTGCCTGTCCGTCTGGGGATGAAATGTTGTGCTCAACTCAACCCGTGTGCCCAACTCTCGCTGAACTGCTCTCCAGAAACGCGAGGTGAACTGCGTACCCCGGGCCAAAATGATAGATACGGGCACGCCATGAAGGCGAACAATCTCCCGAATGTAGATCTCAGCTAACCTCTCAGAAGAATAGGAGACTGCCACAGGAATGAAATGCGTTGACTTGGTCAGCCTATCAACAATGACCCATACTGCGTCAAACTTCTTCCGAGTCTGCGAGAGTCCAGTAACGAAGTCCATAGTGATCCCCTACTTCCACTCGGGAAGCTCAATCCTTTGAAATGAACCACCAGGTCTCTGATGCTCGCACTTAACCTGTTGACAATTCAAACACCGAGCTACATATGCAACAATATCCTTCTTCATCCTACGCCACCAATAATGCTACCGCAAATCCTGATACATCTTCGTGGCGCCTGGATGAATAGAGTACCGGGAGCTATGGGCCTCCTCTAAAATCAACTCTCGAAGCCCATCCACATTAGGCACACAAACTCGACCCTGCAATCTCAAAACTCCATCACCATCTAAGATAGCCTTCCTAGCACCTCCGCGCTGCATCGTGTCTCTAAGGACACACAAATGGGGATCATCATACTGCCGATTACGGATACGCTCCAATAATGAAGAACGAGCGACCGTACAAGCTAACACACGACTGGGCTCAGAAACATCCAGTCTCACGAACTGATTGGCTAAAGCCTGAACATCCAAAGCAAGCGGTCTCTCACCGACCGGAATATAAGCAAGACTGCCCATTCTGGCTGACTTCCTACTCAAAGCATCGGCCATCACATTGGCCTTTCCCGGATGATATAAATGGTGATATCATAATCCTTCAACAGCTCCAACCACCTCCTCTGCCTCAAATTCAACTCCTTTTGCTTGAACACATACTGAAGACTCTTGTGATCCGTGAAAACCTCGCATGCCACGCCATACAGATAATGCCTCCAAATCTTCAATGCGTGAACTATGGCTGGCAACTCCAAATCATGAACCAGATAGTTCTTCTTATGAATCTTCAACTGCCGCGAAGCATAGGCAATGACCTTGCCATCCTGCATCAACACTGTACCAAGCCCAATACGGGAAGCATCACAATAAACTGTATAAGGCCCTGAACCTGTGGGCAAAACCAACACTGGTGCCGTAGTCAGAGCTGTCTTGAGCTTCTGAAAGCTCGCCTCACACTCATCCGATCATCTGAACTGGGCACCCTTCTAGGTCAATCTGGTCATGGGGGATGCAATAGATGAAAACCCCTCCACGAATCGACGATAGTAGCCTGCCAATCCCAAGAAAGTCCGAATCTCTGTAGCTGATGCTGGTCTAGGCCAGTTCTTGACTGCCTCAATCTTCTTTGGGTCAACCTGAATACCCTCTGCTGACACAACATGACCCAGAAATGCAACTGAGCTCAACCAGAACTCACACTTCGAGAACTTTGCATATAACTGACTATCCCTCAGAGTCTGAAGAACCACTCTAAGGTGCTGCTCGTGCTCCTCCTGACTGCGGGAATATATCAAAATATCATCAATGAAGACTATCACGAATGAGTCCAAATAAGGCCTGAACACTCGGTTCATCAAATCCATAAAAGCTGTTGGGGCATTTGTCAACCCGAATGACATAACCAAGAACTCATAATGCCCGTACCGAGTGCGGAAAGCTGTCTTAGGGACATCGGATGCCCTAATCCTCAATTGATGGTAGCCAGATCGCAAGTCAATCTTCGAAAATACCCTGGCACCCTGAAGCTGGTCGAACAAATCATCAATCCTCGGCAGCGGAT
>NW_017672934.1:0-4494 GCF_001879085.1 Nicotiana attenuata
CTTGATACCTCCGCTTCTTCCTTTATCCAACCCCCATAGTATTTCCCCTCGAATCTGTCCGAGATACTTCGAATATTAAATCAACTTGGCCGGAAAACCCCAATTTTTCTGAAATTCGGTCAAATGGGTACTGCATAACCCTCTCATTATCCTCGTGAAGATATCGCTTTGGCAAAGGTCAGATGTCCCCAAGAATGTTCACCTTCTGAATTTCTTTGAGCCATTTCAGTGAGTTCCGATATTGTTCCTTTTCTCCTTTGTTTGATTTCTTTTCTTTTTTCTTTTTGTTTCCGTTTTCATGTCTGTTAGTATCTAGTTAAGGTTCATTGTTAGTTTTGATTAAATTTGTTATAATTCTGTGGCATAATCAATTAACGAATTCTTGTTTGTTCCATTTTTGATTTTAGTTTGACTATTAGGTTGAAATTTGTTTCATGATGATTCGATGTTGGTTTTGTTCCTGAACTCATGATAATTCTGTTTTAGACATAGGTTTAGTTCTTGTTTTGTTGAATTTTGAGCAGTTTTGGTTTGAATTGATTTCTGTTAGTATCATTTAATTCAGTTTTAACTTAATTAGTCAAGTCGTAATTTGTTAGTTTAGTTTGAATCAAGATTAGTTTCCAGTATAGGGATTAGGCATAGAACTGGGGTTAGCTGATGGGGATAGACAAGGGCAGTAATTCTGAGGGGAAGGTGGGGGCATTTTGGGTATATAAAATAAGCTAGTAGTAATTACAGCCTAGTTAAAGGGTAGTTTGGGTAATGGAAAAGGGTATTTTAATCTGATTTGGTAATTTTGGAAGTGAGGTAGGGGTAGTATAAGGAATTGTAAGGGGTATAGAACCTTCTAGAATAGACTCTAGTGTAGATTTTGGCTAAATAGGTGCACTTACTTGTGAGACAAGTCAGAAATAGGGGGTAAAAATAGAAATAAATAGGGACTAATGTGTAAAAAGTAAAATCGGAAATTCCCTCCAATTATATCTATAAATAGGCAGTCCCTTTACTTGTAAAAGAAGTTTTGAAAGTCCTCAAAATAAAATCGCCCCCCAAAAAAATCAGTATTCTCTCAGCTCTTCAGATCTGAGACAGAAATTCAAAAATTTAAAAAGCCAAAAACAATAGAAATCACAAAAATCCAAAAAAAACTGTGCTGTTCAAGTTTCTTAGTTCAAATTCAAGTTTAGAGGTCAATTTGCATTTCCTAGTTCAGTTCTAGTAATCGAAAGTTTCAGAGGTGTTTCTGTTTGATTTTGGGTAATTTTTGGAGTTCAATCGAGTTAGTTTGGTAATCATTTGGTTGCTGCATTTCTATGGTGTGTTACTGGTTTGGGTGAAGCTATTTTTGGATCAAAATCACTCCTATTTGATGGTTATTGCTGTTGAGACTTGATGATTGTCCCTGTTAGCTGTTGAATTGCTGCTGACCCTTCTTTTTCTTCTTATATTTCCAATACCAGGTAAAAATTCGAACTATGAATGGCTGTAGCTTTGAGTTGAGATGCTGAAATAAAAATGCACTTTCCTTTGCCCTCTGAAACTGGCGTGTTCACACTAGCATAGTAGAAGATATGATATGTGATATGTATTTGTTTAGGTTTACATTTAGTTTTTGTTTATGTTGTATAACTTGGACTGTGAATGGTTTGGATTATTAAACTTTAGATCTAAGTTGAAATCTTCTAAACTAGTAGCCTCAGTGTATGTATTTGGAGTTCTGTGATAGTTTTAGTAATAACATCAATAGTTCATCTCTTGTAACGACCCGGCCGGTCGTTTTTGGAATTTACGCCCCGATCCCCCATTAACTGCTTTCCCTAAGTTCATTTCTGCTATTTTGGTTTGCCGGGACGTTCGGTATTAGGATTCGGAGTGTTTTGGGACACTTAGTCCCTAAATGAGAGTTTAAGAGTTGAAAAATGGTCCGTATTCGGAACAGTGTGAAGACGGCCTCGGAATGGAAATCCGATGGTTCCTTTAGCTCCGTTAGGTGATTTCGGGGTTGGGAGCGTGTTTGGAATGTTATTTGGAGGTCCGTAGCTCATTTAGGCTTGAAATGCCGAAGTTTGGATTTTTGAAGTTTCCGGTCCGATAGTGAGTTTTTGATCCGAGGGTTGGATTTGAATTCCGGAAGTTGATGTAGCTCCGTCATGTCATTTGGGATGTGTGTGCAAAATTTCAGGTCATTCGGACGAGGTTTGGTTAGGTTTTTTGATCGAAGCGTATTTGGTTAGAATATGAAGTTCTTAGGCTTGAATCCATGATTTAATCGGGTTT
Source organism: Nicotiana attenuata (assembly GCF_001879085.1). Taxonomy (NCBI): domain Eukaryota; kingdom Viridiplantae; phylum Streptophyta; class Magnoliopsida; order Solanales; family Solanaceae; genus Nicotiana; species Nicotiana attenuata. The sequence continues at coordinate 2,281 of NW_017672934.1, forward strand.
CCGGTGTTGTTTGGGGTGTTTTGAGGATTGGTGCAAGTTCGAATAAGGTATTAGGTGGTATTGGTGCTTTTGGTTGAGGCCCCGGGGGCCTCAGGATGATTTCGAGTGGTTAACGCGGAAATTTTCTAAGTTGTTGTAGCTGGTATGTTTTTCCCTTCTGGTATTTCGCTTCTGCGGTTTGGGAACCGCAGAAGCGGAGCCGCAGAAGCGATTTTTAGCTTCCCCTCAGAGACCACAGAAGCGGTCATCTTTCCGCAGAAGCGGAACCGCTGGAGCGGTCATGTGTCCGCAAAAGCGGAATTTCCCCCTTTAATGAGAAACCGCAGAAGCGGTTATTTTGCCGCTTAAGCGTGACCGCAGAAGCGGTCCCTTGTCCGCAGAAGCGGAAATGTCTGGGCAGAAATAGGAAATTTCGAGGGTTGAAAATCAATTTTGAGCTCGGGCAAGGGCGATTCTGAGAGGATTTTGGAGAGGGGATTATTGGGTAACATTTCTATGATCCTTTCTAATTATATTCTATCATTTAGTAGTTAAATCCACCTTTTAAATTCGAATTAAGGATAAAAAATGGAAGAATTTGGGTGAAAGTTCATTGACTAAACTATTGGGTTTTGAGGGAGCATTCGACCTCCGATTTCTGAGATTTTTATATGGTTAGACTCGTGAGAGTATGAGGTTTCTGAAAATGTGAAAATTATTTGGTTCCGAGACGTTGGACTGAGGGGCGTTTTGGTCATTTCACCTATTTTCGCGCCTTAGCTTTAATTTCAATAGTGGAATCAGTTGTTTGTAATATTATTTACGATTTGTAATTGAATTGAATAGATTTGGGCCATTTGGAGTGGGATACTCGTGGCAAGGGCATCGTTCCCTAGTTGATTTCGCACCGGTTCGAGGTAAGTGGCTTGCCTAACCTTGTGTGGGGGACTTCGTCCCTTAGGATGTGATAATTGGTAATTGAATGCCTTGTACGTGAGGTGACAAGCGCGTACTTGAGCAAATTGTTGAAACCCAGATTTTTACTTAAATACTTGATTTGGATTCTTTTTCATATTTGCCTTACTTTACTTGCTTTTATAGCCTGCGCTAGCGTGGAAGAGCATGTTTAATTGATCCAAGTTGCCTATTTGTTTAAATTGTCTTAACTGTGATTACGTGGAGCATGTTAGGCCAGTATTATTTGATGCCTTGTATTGTTGTACTTAAATTTCTGAATAATTCATTGATGTTGGTTGCGCATTTACATTGGGACTACGGATGCGGATTCCGGGAGTTCCCCCTTGATTATTTACTTTGGGACTACGGGTTTGATTCCCGAGAGATCCCCCTGCATTTTATTTTGGGACTACGGGACGGTATCCCGGGAGATCCCCCTGCACTTTTATTTTGGGACTACGGGACGCTATCCCGGGAGATCCCCCTGCACTTTTATTTTGGGACTACGGGACGGTATCCCGGGAGATCTTTTGATATCGATATGAGATTTGGACTACGGGACGGTATCCCGGAAGTTCCATTGGACAGTTGAGAAAAGGGCTACAGGACGGTATCCTGGGAGACCCTCGTCGGTATTCTTGTAATTTTGCTGTATTTACTCTGTGTTTCTGTTTTGTCTTGCAGTTCTATATTTCATTGATCTGTCTTATCACATCGCTGTGTTCATTAGTTTTCTTCAGACTTCGATACTGTTAATATCTTGCTATTTTATTGTTCTGTCTCAGTAGGGCCCTGACCTTTTCCTCGTCACTACCCAACCGAGGTTAGGCTTGGCACTTACTGAGTACCGCTGTGGTGTACTCACGCCTCTTCTGCGCATGTTTTTCATGTGCAGATCCAGGTGCTTCTGAGCAGGCGTACCGCCAGTAGCTGTCAGGGAGCGTATTGGGGACTTGAGGTATACATCTGCTACGTCCGCAGATCCGCAAAGTCTCCTTCTCATTTTATCCATAGTTGTTAGATGTTATTTCGATCCCTCTTTGTATTAGACTATTCTGGTGACTAGAGCAGTGTAAGATTTCTTATAGCCTGTGTTGCCCGTGGGTTTCCGGGTCTTGGAGGTTATTTCAGTATTTTGTATTAAAGTGTATGTGCCAGGCGGCAACTGTATACATTACTCATGTTATTTAGCTTCGAATATAAATTTCGCAAATGTTGTTACTTCCGCAGTGTGTTAGGCTTACCTAGTCGTGAAGATTAGGTGTCGTCATGACGTGT
>NW_017672934.1:4715-14034 GCF_001879085.1 Nicotiana attenuata
TTCTATTCTCTCACAGATGGTGAGGACACGCGCCACTCGAGATGATCAGGCACCCCGCCGCCCCCTACTCGGTACGCCGTCCGGACGGGCCGGGGCCGGGGGACGGAGGCCGAGGACGCGCACGNTGGTGCAGCCAGAGCACCTGCGCGAGCTGCCGCCGAGGACCACCAGCAGATCCAGCCGGATCCCAGGCACCTGGCACACCTACTACTGCCACTACTACTCCAGCGCTCCAGGAGACTTTGGCTCAGTTCATGAGCATGTACACCACCTTGGCTCAGGCGGGGTTGCTTCCCCTCGCTGCAGCCACATCCCAGGCCGGGGGAGGAGCACAGACTCCCGCCGTCCGCACTCCTGAGCAGCGAGTGCAGGTTGAGCAGGTTCCCGAGATTATTCCCCCACCGCCTGCAGCACCAGTTCAGCCCGAGGATGGGTCAGCTGCTTCAGAGGACGAGCAGCGGAGACTTGAGAGGTTTAAGAAATATGATCCCCCAGTGTTCAGTGGCTTAGTAACAGATGATGCCTTGGGATTTTTGGAGGAGTGTCATCGCATTCTTCGTACTATGGGCATAGTGGAGTCCAGCGGGGTTTCTTTCACTGCTTTTCAGCTTCGGGGAGCCGCCTATGATTGGTGGCGTACTTATGAGTTAGACAGTCCAGTCGAGGCTGCTTCACTGACTTGGACCCAGTTCTCGAACATGTTTATGAGAGAGTTTGTTCCCCAGAGCCTCAGAGATTCATGGCGCGCAGAGTTTGAGCACTTGCGCCAGGGTGCTATGACAGTTTCAGAGTATGCCATCCGCTATACCAGGTTGACTAGGCACGCACCGGCTTTGCTTGCTACTGTTTGAGAGAGAGTTCGCAGGTTCATTGAGGGCCTTATTCCGCCCATCAGGTCTAGCATGGCTCGAGAGTTGGAGATGGACATTCCTTATCAGCAGGTAGTGAGCATTGCTAGGAGGATTGAGGGTATGCTCGCCAGGGAGCGAGGAGAGAGGGAGGCCAAGAGGTCTCGAGAGTCGGGTCACTACTCTGGTGCCCGTACACCATCAGCAGGTCGTTATGGAAGAGGTTATTCGGGTCGCCCTGTTCATTCAGCTCTTCCAGCAGCTGGCAGTACTCCAGCCCCGCCTACCCCACAGGAGCCTTACTATGCACCTCCAGTTTCTAGCGCGCCTCCTGCGCGAGGTGCTTCCAGAGGTCAGTCCAGCAGGCCTAGTCCCAGCCAGTCACAGCCACCGCGTCCTCCCAGAGCTTGTTTTGAGTGTGGCGATACACGCCACATTGTTAGGGACTGCCCCAGACTTGGTAGGGGTGCATCTTCACAGGCTGCTCAGTCGCAGCGTGCTCCTCAGAGTTCTCAGGCCATGATCACAGCTCCAGCAGCTACCCCACCTGCTCAGCCGGCTAGGGGCGGAGGTCGGGAGATAGAGGTCGCCCTCGAGAGAGGGGCCGGGCCAGATATTATGCTATTCCTGCTCGTACTGAGGCTGTTGCCTCCGACTCCGTCATTACAGGTATTATTCTGGTTTGTCACAGAGAGGCATCAGTTCTATTCAATCCGGGCTCTACTTACTCTTATGTGTCTTCTTACTTTGCTCTGCATTTGGGTGTGCCTCGGGATTCTTTGAGTGCCCCCGTTTATGTTTCTACTCCTGTGGGAGATTCCCTTGTTGTAGACCGTGTTTATCGGTCATGTTTGGTTACTATTCGTGGTTTTGAGACCAGAGCAGACTTATTATTACTCGGTATGGTGGATTTTGACATTATTTTGGGCATGGACTGGTTGTCGCCCCATTTTGCTATTCTTGATTGTCACGCCAAGACCGTGACGCCGGCCATGCCAGGTATTCCGCGTGTTGAGTGGAGTGGTACCTTAGATCATACTCCTAGTAGAGTCATCTCTTTTCTTAAAGCTCAGCACATGGTTGAGAAGGGGTGTGCCGCGTATTTGGCTTTTGTGAGAGATGTTAGTGTTGATACCCCTTCTGTTGATTCTGTTCCAGTGGTACGGGATTATCCCGATGTATATCCAGCTGATCTTCCGGGCATGCCGCCTGATAGAGACATTGATATCGGCATTGATCTGTTGCCGGGCACTCAGCCCATTTCCATTCCTCCGTATCGTATGGCTCCTCCTGAGTTGAAGGAGTTGAAGGATCAGTTACAGGAATTGCTTGGTAAAGGTTTCATTCGACCCAGTGTTTCACCGTGGGTTGCTCCTGTTTTGTTTGTGAAGAAGAAGGATGGCTCCATGCGCATGTGTATTGATTACTGCCAGCTGAACAAGGTTACGGTGAAGAACCGTTATCCTTTGCCTCGCATTGACGATCTGTTTGACCAGCTTCAGGGCGCACAAGTGTTTTCTAAGATTGACTTGCGCTCAGGGTACCATCAGTTGAAGATTCGGGAGCCAGATATCCCGAAGACTGCCTTCAGGACTCGATATGGCCATTACGAGTTCCTTGTCATGTCATTTGGGCTGACCAATGCCCCTGCAGCTTTCATGCATTTGATGCACAGTGTGTTCAGGCCATATCTTGACTCGTTCGTGATTGTTTTTATTGATGATATTCTGGTGTATTCCCGGAGTCGGGAAGATCATGAGCAGCATCTGAGGACCGTGCTACAGACCTTGAGGGAGAAAAAGTTATATGCAAAGTTCTCAAAATGTGAGTTTTGGCTGAGTTCTGTGGCATTCTTAGGCCATGTGATTTCTAGCGAGGGTATTCGGGTGGATCCGAGGAAGGTAGAGGCCGTGCAGAGTTGGCCCAGGCCGTCCTCAGCTACTGCGATTCGCAGTTTCCTTGGCTTGGCGGGTTACTACCGTCGTTTCGTCGGGTGATTTTCATCGATTGCTGCCCCTATGACTAGATTGACCCAGAAGGGTGCCCCATTTCAGTGGACAGAGGAGTGCGAGGCGAGCTTTCAAAAGCTCAAGACAGCTTTGACTACAGCCCCTATCTGATGTTGCCTACCGGTTCGGGGTCTTATACAGTTTATTGTGATGCTTCACGGGTTGGACTTGGAGCGGTGTTGATGCAGGACGGTAGGGTGATTGCCTACGTGTCCAGACAGTTGAAGGTGCATGAAAAGAACTACCCTATCCACAACCTTGAGTTAGCTGCTATTGTTCATGCTTTGAAGATCTGGCGCCATTATTTGTACGGGGTGCTTTGTGAGATCTATACTGACCATCGGAGTTTGAAGCACTTGCTTAAGCAGAAGGACCTGAACATGCGTCAGAGGAGATGGTTAGAGTTGTTAAAGGATTATGATATTACTATTCTTTATCACCCGGGCAAGGCCAATGTGGTAGCGGATGCCTTGAGTCGCCGGGCTGAGAGTTTGGGAAGCTCGGCATATTTACCAGCTTCAGAGAGGCCTATGGCGATGGATGTTTAGGCCTTAGCCAGTCAGTTTGTGAGATTGCATCTTTCGGAGCCCAGTCGGGTTCTAGCCTGTGTGGTTTCCCGGTCTTCCCTATTTGACCGTATCAGGGAGCGGCAGTATGATGACCCTCATTTGCTTGTCCTTCAGGACAAGGTTCGGCGTGGTGATGCCAGAGATGTGACCATTGGAGATGACGGAGTATTGAGGATGCAGGGCCGGATTTGTGTGCCCAATGTTGATGGCCTTCAAGAGTTGGTTCTAGCAGAGGCCTATAGCTCGCGGTATTCCATCCATCCGGGTGCCGCGAAGATGTATCAGGACCTGAGGCAGCACTACTGGTGGAGGCGGATGAAGAAAGATATTGTTGGCTATGTGTCTAGATGCCTCAACTGCCAGCAGGTGAAGTACGAGCACCAGCGCCCGGGTGGGTTGCTCCAGCAGATAGAGATTCCGGAGTGGAAAAGGGAGCGCATCACCATGGATTTTGTATCTGGACTTCCACGGACCTTGAGGAAGTTTGATTCCATTTGGATTATTGTGGACCAGCTGACCAAGTCCGCTCATTTCATTCCTGTGTGTACCACTTATTCATCGGAGCGGTTGGCGGAGATTTATATCAGGGAGATCGTCCGTTTGCATGGTATTCTAGTTTCTATCATTTCAGATAGAGGTACTCAGTTTACATCGCGGTTCTAGAGGGCTGTGCAGCAGGAGTTAGGCACTCGGGTGGAGTTGAGCACATCATTTCACCCCCAGACGGACGGACAGTCCGAGCGCACTATTCAGATTCTTGAGGACATGCTCCGTGCGTGCGTGATTGAGTTTGGAGGGTCTTGGGATCATTTCTTGCCATTGGTGGAGTTTGCTTATAACAACAGTTATCAGTCCAGCATACAGATGGCGCCGTATGAGGCTTTATATGGCAGGAGGTGTAGATCTCTGGTGGGTTGGTTTGAGCCGGGTGAGGCCAGGCTATTGGGTACAGAGATGGTTCAGGATGCATTGGAGAAGGTCAAGGTGATTCAGGACAGACTCCGTACAACCCGGTCTAGACAGAAGAGTTACGCGGACAGGAAGGTTCGTGATGTTTCATACATGGTTGGTGAGCGGGTTCTGCTTCGGGTCTCGCCTATGAAGGGCATCATGAGGTTTGGAAAGAAAGGGAAGCTGAGCCCGAGGTTCATTGGCCCTTTTGAGATCTTGAGGCGAGTTGGGGAGGTTGCTTATGAGCTTGCCTTACCTCCCAACTTGGCCGGAGTTCATCCGGTATTTCATGTTTCGATGCTCCGGAGGTATCACGGTGATCCGTCGCACGTGTTGGATTTCAGCTCAGTCCAGTTGGACAAGGATCTATCCTATGTTGAGGAGCCAGTGGCTATTTTGGACAGGCAGATCAGAAAGTTGAGGTACATAGCGTCAGTAAAGGTTCAGTGGCGGGGTCAGCCGGCCGAGGAGGCGACTTGGGAGACCGAGCAGGATATGCGCAGCCAGTACCCGCATCTTTTTACTACTTTAGGTATGTTCTCTATGCTCGTTCGAGGACGAACGAATGTTTAAGTGTAGGAGGATGTAACGACCCGGCCGGTCGTTTTTGGAATTTACGCCCCGATTCCCCATTTACCGCTTCCCCTAAGTTCATTTCTGCTATTTTGATATGTCGGGACGTTCGGTGTTAGGATTCGGAGTGTTTTGGGACACTTAGTCCCTAAATGAGAGCTTAAGTGTTGAAAGACGGTCTGTAATCGGAACAGTGTGAAGACGACCTCGGAATGGAAATCCGATGGTTCCGTTAGCTCCGTTAGGTGATTTCGGGGTTGGGAGCGCGTTCGGCATGTTATTTGGAGGTCCATAGCTCATTTAGGCTTGAAATGCCGAAGTTTGGATTTTTGAAGTTTCCGGTCCGATAGTGAGTTTTTGATCCGAGGGTTGGATTTGAATTCCGGAAGTTGGTATAGCTCCGTCATGTCATTTGGGATGTGTGTGCAAAATTTCAGGTCATTCGGACGAGGTTTGGTTAGGTTTTTGATCGAAAGCGTATTTGGTTAGAATTTGAAGTTTTTAGGCTTGAATCCTTGATTTAATCGGGTTTCCAGTGTTGTTTGGGGTGTTTTGAGGATTGGTGCAAGTTCGAATAAGGTATTAGGTGGTATTGGTGCTTTTGGTTGAGGCCCCGGGGGCCTCGGGATGATTTCGGGTGGTTAACGGGGAAATTTTCTAAGTTGTTGCAGCTGGTATGTTTTCCCTTCTGGTATTTTCGCTTCTGCGGTTTGGGAACCGCAGAAGCGGCTTCCTCATCGCAGAATCGATTATTTGGCTTCCCCTCAGAGACCGCAGAAGCGGTCATCTTTCCACAGAAGCGGAACCGCTGGAGCGGTCATGCGTCCGCAAAAGCGGAATTTCCCCCTTTAATGAGAAACCGCAGAAGCGATTATTTTGCCGCTTAAACGGGGCCGCAGAAGCGGTCCCTTGACCGCAGAAGCGGAAATGTCTGGGCAGAAATAGGAAATTTTGAGGGTTTAATTTCATAAGTTTGAAAATCAATTTTGAGCTCGGGCAACGGCGATTCTGGGAGGATTTTGGAGAGGAGATTATTGGGTAACATTTCTATGATCCTTTCTAATTATATTCTATCATTTAGTAGTTAAATCCACCTTTTAAATTCGAATTAAGGATCAAAAATGGAAGAAATTGGGTGAAAGTTCATTGACTAAACTATTGGGTTTTGAGGGAGCATTCGACCTCCGATTTCTAAGATTTTTATATGGTTAGACTCGTGAGAGTACGAGGTTTCTGAAAATGTGAAAATTATTCGGTTCCGAGACGTTGGCCTGAGGGGCGTTTTGGTCATTTCATCTATTTTCGCGCCTTAGCTTTAATTTCAATAGTGGAATCAGTTGTTTGCAATATTATTTACGATTTGTAGTTTAATTGAATAGATTTGGGCCATTTGGAGTCCGATACTCGTGACAAGGGCATCGTTCCCTAGTTGACTTCGCACCGGTTCGAGGTAAGTGGCTTGCCTAACCTTGTGTGGGGGACTTCGTCCCTTAGGATGTGATAATTGGTAATTGAATGCCTTGTACGTGAGGTGACGAGCGCGTACTTGAGGAAATTGTTGAAACCCGGACTTTTACTTAATTACTTGATTTGGATTCTATTTCAAATTTGCCTTACTTTACTTGCTTTTATAGCCTGTGCTAGCGTAGAAGAGCATGTTTAACTGATGCAAGCTGCCTATTTGTTTAAATTGTCTTAACTGTGATTACGTGGAGCATGTTAGACCAGTATTATTTGATGCCTTGTATTGTTGTACTTAAATTTCTGAATAATTCGTTGATGTTGGTTGCGCATTTATATTGGGACTACGGATGCGGATTCCGGGAGTTCCCCCTTGATTGTTTACTTTGGGACTACGGTTTTGATTCCCGGGAGATCCCCCTGTACTTTTATTTTGGGACTACGGGACGGTATCCCGGGAGATTCCCCTGCACTTTTATTTTGGGACTACGGGACGGTATCCCGGGAAATCCCCCTGCACACTGATGATTGGATTACGGGACGGTATCCCGAGAGATCTTTTGATATCGATATGAGATTTGGACTACGGGACGGTATCCCGGAAGTTCCATTGGACAGTTGAAAAAAAAGGCTACAGGACGGTATCCTGGGAGACCCCGTCGGTATTTTTTGTAATTTTGCTGTATTTACTCTGTGTTTCTGTTTTGTCTTGCAGTTCTATATTTCATTGATCTGTCTTATCACATCGCTGTGTTCATTAGTTTTCTTCAGACTTCGATAATGTTAATATCTTGCTATTTTATTGTTTCTGTCTCAATAGGGCCCTGACCTTTTCCTCGTCACTACCCAACCGAGGTTAGGCTTGGCACTTACTGAGTACCGCTGTGGTGTACTCACGCCTCTTCTGCGCATGTTTTTCATGTGCAGATCCAGGTGCTTTTGAGCAGGCGTACCGCCAGTAGCTGTCAGGGAGCGTATTGGGGACTTGAGGTATACATCTGCTACGTCCGCAGATCCGCAAAGTCTCCTTCTCATTTTATCCATAGTTGTTAGATGCTATTTCGATCCCTCTTTGTATTAGACTATTCTGGTGACTAGAGCAGTGTAAGACTTCTTATAGCCTGTGTTGCCCGTGGGTTTTCGGGTCTTGGAGGTTATTTCAGTATTTCATATTAAAGTGTATGTGCCAGGCGGCAACTGTATACATTACTCATGTTATTTAGCTTCGAATATAAATTTCGCAAATATTGTTACTTCCGCAATGTGTTAGGCTTACCTAGTCGTGAAGACTAGGTGCTGTCATGACGTGTTCACAATTGGTGAACTAGGGTCGTGACACCCATATATGTGGAGACCATACCTTACTCTACTCAACTAACTTCCTATACACCAGAATCAGCTGAGAAGGACCTGCTCATCAAGAACATGACCGAAGAACTCAAGAAATTGACAAGTCGGGTTTAGGGTGTCGAAGGCGGCAAAGGGATAAAGGGTTTGAATTATGAAGACCTATGCATACAGCCGGATGTAGAACTACCAGAGGGGTACAAACCTCCTAAGTTCGAGATGTTTGACGGTACAGGTGACCCCAGGGTTCATCTGAGGACCTATTGTGACAAGCTTGTTGGAGTCGGAAAAGATGAAAAGATCCGGATGAAACTCTTCATGAGGAGTCTTACCGGAGATGCTTTGTCCTGGTACATCAGCCAGGATCCCAAGAAATGGTCCAATTGGGTAAGTATGGCATCAGATTTCATGGACCGATTCAGGTTCAACACAGAAAACGCACCAGATGTTTTCTACATCCAGAATCTTAAGAAGAAACCCACCGAGACTTTCCGCGAGTATGCTACTCGTTGGAGGTCGGAAGCAACCAAGGTCAGACCTGTTTACCCTCGAATCCGGATAACAATTGAATTTATATGGGGTTTTAAGGATCCGTGAACTAAAAGATACAAAAGGATTTTAGGTTAAGGAAAATAAAGATAAAGACTCAACAATTGCTGTTAAAGTAAATAATCGCAGAGTATAATATTGCTTAGAACAGTTGTGCTTGATGATCCACAAGAATTTTGAGAGATCCCCTTTTATACATTCTGATTAAGGGTAAAAATAAGGTAGGTCCATTGATTACATCGGGGATCCCTGTAATTACGCCTTAATGGCCTGAAGTGGTTGAGAAAATCACGTTTGGGCGAGATATCCGGCGACGCTTGGTTATCCGTTACGAGTCCGGCTTCCGACCTTGTGTGTTTCTCCATCCGGTGGTGACTCCTATCGAGCTTTGTAACGGTCTCGAAATGACTCGACCTCGGTTGTAGACGTGGCCGTCGTTCTACCTTGCATCCAGGTCGGGTTCGATGGCCCCGATTTGCTCCGGTCCGGACCCAACCCGGTCGGGCTCAAGCAAAAAAGGGTATCACCTAATACAGATAGTCCCCTCGTTTATTAGAGAGTAATGATAATAAACGATATGACCGGTGACGTGATGCCCGTGACGTATGGCCATACGCCAGGTGAAAAAGCCATCGAGTGCTCTGACCACGCCTGCTGCAGGCATTTAATGCTTCTCTTAATTATCTGTCGCTTTGTGTATGTGGCTTCGCGATTCGTGCCACCGCCTCATGGAAAAAGTATAAACGACCCTTCCAGGTTCAACATTTCCTATCTTTCTCAAATTCTGCGTTGGTTGTATTTTCTTTTCATCTCTTCGTAAAGCTTTAAGAAATGGCGAAAACTTCACAAAGTGTTCCTTCTAGACCAAGCTCGGCCGCGAGCCCCGCTAGATCTGATGAACATGCACCAGAACCCCCATTGAAAGCATTCACACCGACTGGTTGCTCGGTATCTGCCGACTTCCAGGTTGAAAACCCATCATCGGTCCCGGCCGCGGCGAACCGGCATCGGA